>NC_092333.1:251985000-252217500 GCF_046630445.1 Rutidosis leptorrhynchoides
GTGGTGACGGTGTACGAGTGTGGTAGAGTGGTTCAACGATGGTGGGAGGGTGGCTATGGTGAATCAAGATAGAAGAGAGAGATGGTTACTTAGTAGCTCACGGTGGTGGATGATAACCGTGGTCGCTTGGTGGTGATGGTTGTAGCAGGAGATGAGTCAAGGTTAATAGAATATGTGATGGTGTTTGTATGTATATTTTATGATGCATCTATCCCTCATATGAAATGTATATATATAAAGAGTTGATAAAAGAAAAAGTAGATTACTAGTTCCCTCTATTGATTGATAACCTAAAGGAGATGTAGACAGGAAGTCACGGATGAGCATAAGATATAGAAAGAAAACAAATGACAGATTAGAAAGCATATTCACGTTTCTATTTATATTTACGTTTATATATATATATATATATATATATATATATATATATATATATATATATATATATATATATATATATATAATAATAATAATAATAATAATAAGAATATTAATAATAATGATAATAATAATACTAAATAATAATAATATTATTAATATCAAATATACTAAATAATAATAATACAACTTAATCATAATAGAATTTTATTTATATATATATTTTATATTGAGAGTGATAATATTATTAATACAAATATTAACAATAATAACAATAATAAAAGTAATAATATTAATATTAGCGAAACAATCATATACAAATTTGTAATTAGATTTAATATATTACCACATATTAATTATATCATTTTTTTACTATCATATTTCATATTTCTAAATTTTCAATACATATAATATTACTTATGTTCAAAGTTCATATGTGTTTACAGTTTTACTTACACACAAAGGTTCGTGAATTCGTCAGGCATGGCCAAAAGGGTAACTGATTATCCGAAAATACATTTCAAACTTTCTAGACTCAACATTATAGATTTTGCTTATCGTGTCAGAAACATATAAAGATTAAGGTTTAAATTTGGTCGGAAATTTCCGGGTCGTTACAGTACCCACCCGTTAAAAAAATTTCGTCCCCGAAATTTGATCGAGATCGTCATGACTAACAATAAAATGTTTTTATGACGAATATGAATTGATAACTAGAGTTTTATCACCATTTAGTAATAGTGGTAAAACAATTCAATTATGTGAAGCGTACGAGTGAAGCTACCACAAGAGATTGAGATAGAGATTTAACTTTTGACGTAATCACAGTAAATTTCTGGAATATAAGGGATTTAAAAGAAATTTTTGAAAATCTAAAAGATTTGATTCTTCGGCGAATAAGGAAATTATGATCTTCTTTGATTTAATGCGCCAATCTGTTTCGATTTCTCTGTCGGATATTTCACTATAAATCTACCTCCTCCGTTTCCTTACTCTCCACACCTTCTATTCTTTCTTCCTCTACTCATTCCTTAATACGCTCCATCCAATCCTGTTTCTTATTATACTTCTAACTTTCATATCTTTCATTCTTCTCTTTCATCTTCCGCCAGAAGAATCTATTCACTTTTATGATTTCCTTGGAATTATGATGTTTTTAATTCTCTCGTGTCTTTACGTTACAATACGTATTGATATACACGGTTTGAAATTTCTGGGTGATTGTCGGGTTTTATATCTTCACTTATACTTCGAATCTCTTTGCCTTTTTATTCTCCTCTCGATCGCGAGTAATGGTCCAGAATTCGTAAGTATGAATTTTGAGATGAACATAGCTCATGCTCTCAGAAAGAAATGGTAATGGCACGATTTTTGATTTGTCAAATTACCAGAATATCCTGGAAAAGACCGAATCATCAAGAAAATATTTTCTTGATATATTTAGAGATTTGATAGAATGTAAGAGTCGTGTAACATGTTATATGATGATGGTACTGCGAATCATCGTATTCCATTAGAAACTCAACATAACTTACTGTAATATAATGAAGTTGATCAAGTTTCATTATATTATACTAATTCATGTATCAGTTCCCAACACTGCTTCAGAACATTCCTATTTTACACTCGAAGGTTTTAGAATTTAGAAACTAACACAGTTTCTTTTATGTTGTAACGCAGATGTTACGGAGTGATAAAGGATTTCAGATAAGGATAGTTGTGAAAATATCTTCAGGAATATTGAGGATATTTATAATGAAAGATATGATAATATCTTGGAATTTCTAATGTCGAAGGATGATGATGAAGATTGACCCGTAAGGGTTTAGATTCAGAAGCAAGGTGTTTGCTACAGAATCGTCATGATTCTTTATGTACAAGTTTAGTCCTTTAAATTTGTTCAGAGTCTCCTTCACGGTTTGCTCAATCCGGTTTTTAGTACCAAATTTTCTATCGAGCGTTCCTAACACTTCCTTCTTTTATCATCAACTTTTGGTCATTAAGACCATCTACAACCTGCTGCTTCGTCAGCATTTTCAAAGTTATCGGATCTGGGTCATCGGTTATCAAACCAAGATGGTTTCAGGAGAATTGTATTTTTAGATGATTAAACGCTGATGGTAATATGATGGGATATAAAAGGTTCTCCGGTAATAATGGCGAAAGAACAACGTATATATATCGAGGTTATACTAAGAGTAATCTTACTGAGAAGTCGAAGTGGAGCTGTGACAAAATTGACTACTTTGGAGAGGAACTGCAAAGTTATTTTTGATAATAACAGCGCCAAAGGAGCTAACACATATATGGGTTAAACGTTTACTCAGTTTTCGAGAGTTTTCAGGTGCATAAATTTTATGCAACGATCTTTTATTCCAGAGATGAGGTGCGATTGGTTCAACCTCTCAATTGAGGTGTTTTCAAGAATCGTGAATTGTGACTGTCGAGGTACAAATGAGGTTTAAGATGAAATCAAGTTGCAAGCTTGAAGAATTGTTTAGTTTCATATGTTATAATCAACATTTTAATTCATTTTAATTGTCCAAAGTTAGCAGTCCGATAGTCCAATAGTCCAATGAATTCATATATAAATTAAATATATAATATTCGAATTAATTAATACGTATCGTGACCCGTGTACCGGTCTCAGTGTCGATCACAACTCAAAGTATATATATATATTTTGGAATCCACCTCAACCCTGTATAACCAACTATAGAGTGTCTATGGTCGTTCCGAAATATATATATAGATGGGTCGATATGATAGGTCGAAACCTTGTATACGTGTCCCGTTATTTAAAGTGCGTAAAATAAATAAATATATATCATGACCCATTATACAACGTGTTGTCTCTGAATTAATCCGACGTATTGTTGTACATGTGTCTCGACAGTGCAGAAATTAAAATTGCGAGAATGTAAATTGCGATAAATTAAATGTTAATCAGTTAGCTGGGAACAGTTAGCCGGAACAGTTAGCGTGGAATCCTTAACAGATTTTCAATTAGTTAATTCGTGTGTTTCTAAAAATTTTTAATTTGTCCAATGTTTCTTCTTTATGCCACTTGTTGGATTCGGATAGGTAAAAATCCAAATATGAAATTTGAATGGAAATGGTTATTCTGTGGTGAATGGATACGTATATCGGTGATTGTAAGTAGGATAGTAAATGACCGTTGAATCAGATTCGAAGAATGTACAGTGTAACTTGTTAATGTGAATTTTAAATATTCCTTGGGTACTACCCACCTGTTAAAATATTTTCATCATTAACAGTTTGTACGAAAGAAATTTTTTTTTTTTTACAATCTTTATGAAAATATACTTGCATATATATTTTCTTCAGACGTAATACGGATTTAATGAGTCAATAAGATATTAAACTCATTTGATTTATCATTAATACTGGATTACATGATCTCTAAAACATTAGAGATTTCATAATCACCATGTCGAACGAAGATATCTGAGGTAGAACGTTACGTAAAGCGAAGGTAATCGATGTAAAACGATATGTAGAACGAAATCATACTTGAAATACAGATGGTGATATTGAGGCGTGTGATGTTGATTTCTGAGATTCAGATTGTGATGTTGAGGTTTATGACGCGGTTAAAGTTGGGGTAATAAGGGTACTGTTAGCGGTTAATGATGGTGGTACGAATTATGCTGCTGGTGCTGCTGCTGGTGTTTGCAACCTTCGCACCATATTCTCCAAAGTCGTCACGCGAGCGCGAAGTTCGTTATCTTCTGCTAGTACACCGGGATGATTGGCGGTTGGAACGAGCGAATGGACAAGATTCGAAATATAGGATAGTATGTAATCGTGACGAGATACTCTAGAAATGAGAGAGAAAATGGTTTCACGATCAGGTTCGCCGGTAATTGCTTCAAGTTCATCGCCAAGAGGGCAATTTGGTGGATGAAAAGGATCTTTGAGGTGAAACGATTTTCGAATATAGGATGATATTCTAACTTCATAGAATACCTATATATATAGTACTAAAGATTTCGTAGACTACGTAGGAATTTACGACATAAGTCAGGCAATTCTATAGTAACAGATACGCTAAGATATGAATTTTGTCTATACACTATCAATGCAGTAAATGCATTAAAATGTGTCTAGACTTATGAATGATAAGCAGGAAATTCCTTAAGGATGATAAGCAGATGAGTTCCGACTAGATATGATAAGCAAAACTTTTGACATGTAGTCACGGTCAAAGTCCAGACTCACTAATGTATCCTAACAACTACCAGTTAGACACACTAATGGGAGACCTGATTCGCTAAGACCACCGCTCTGATACCACCTGTGACGACCCGTCCTTATCCCCCTGGATGAAATCTTCAACATTTGGTTTCATTGCGATGATCGACTCCAAGTAATGTCCTTAACATGAGCTAATGCACAGCGGAAGACTTAAATCGTACCTGAGAATAACATGCTTTAAAACGTCAACATAAAGTTGGTGAGATATATAGGTTTGATGCTAGCAGCGTTATAACTATGGACCACAAGATTTAAAGTTTATACATAATACACTCCTCGTGTATAGAAAAGACGTTGAGCACTTGGTAACCATACTTAACTAAAAGTCACAGCAGCATACTCTTAAATAAACCCTACACCGTACCAAAGTGTGGTAACGAGAACGAAGTACTGTGCAACCGTTAAATGCTGGTCGTCCAGCCCGGTTGGGGATGTCAGCCCGATAGATCTATCAACAGGATTCGCGTTTACGCTCCTCACGTAATTAGCAGTTACCAAGTATAAAGAGATATGCCATGGTACAACTCAACGTAGAATTTATTTTTGATCACTTGTGTCCATAACGTAAATCATTTATAAAAACAGCGCATGTATTCTCAGCCCAAAACTATTTAGAGTTTAAAAGGGAACTATATACTCACCATACTGTATTTTGTAGTAAAAATACATATAACATCATTGATCAAGTATAATGTTGGCCTCGGATTCACGAACCTATATCATTTGTATATATATATTAATACACATAATTGTAATTGAACAATTTATTTATTATTATTATTAATTGTTACTTTAGTAGGTTATATGTTTTATTAATAGTTTAGCTATATTTATTTTATATATCTATTTAAAAAAATTAATGTTTATAGTTTATCAATATATACTAGTTAGTATTATATCAATAATTTATTATATGTGTCATTTATTTATAAAAAAAATATGTTTTAATATATAATTATATGTAATAAAAAAAATATTTTTATATGAATAATATTTATTTGTCCTAAAAACAATAATAATAATAATAGTTTTAATAAACATGATAATTTTTGAATTGATGATAATATTATTAATTAGATTAATGATAATAATAATCATTCTTTTAAATATTAGGAATAATAACAATCATTATAATAATAATAATAATAATAATAATAATAATAATAATAATAATAATAATAAAAATACTTGGAAACTACCTTATAACTTTTCCTAAAAAAAATTTGCTTCAGACGAGACTCGAACCCGCGACCTCCCGGTTAGCCACACAGCCCCTAAACGATCTGATCTACCATGTTATTTTGCCTTATTTCCTAAACTAAACCTTTATCTGTTCTTTTAATGTTAATTCCATATACAGCAATCGAACCAGAATACAGCACAATGGGCTTGGAAGTCGTGGCCCAATATGGTAGTCCAAATTGCATCCCATCATATGTTATTGTTCTAAAAAAAATGTCCTGGCCTAGGATCGAACCTGAGACCTCTCAGTAACACACACACACTGCCAACCATCCCTCCACTTCTGTCTTTCTGAATATGTAGTACTCACATATGAATATAACCCGTTTTTCGCTGTTGCCCTTATGTACCACCATTATCATCATCGATTATCATCATCAACTCACTACCATATCTTATTAATTATTTTCCTTCTCATATAATTGTAAAAGTGGGTTTACATAAACAAAAACTGTCTCCCACTTACTTTGTTTATATCTAAATACGTAAATGATAATAAGGGCCACTTGGACCCATAATCCCACTTGCATATATGTAAAGTAGTTCATAGTTTGCTTTATTAAAATTCGTCCACACACACAGCAATTACACTCGAACCTTTTTCTTCTGGGTTTTCGAAATAGAAACAAAGGAAAGGAAGAGAAGAGAGAGAAGTGGTCATGGTGGTGTTGGTGTATGACGATCGAAGCAACAATGAAACGATTTGTGTGGTGTTTTTCGAATAAAACTGCAACAACAAGATCATAGCAGCAGCGAGCAAAAATGGGTTGCAGTGAGTGGTGGTTTTGTGGTGGTTTAGGGATGAAGGTGAAGTGGTGGTGGGTTTCTAAAGAGGTAGCGACGTGGGTGGTGAACAGTTCGTAGTTGCAGTAGCAAAGCCGATAGTAACCAGCTGCAACCTCGGTGTTTGTCTTCCATTATCTTCACGTTCTATCATTAAAACAGCAACAATGGAGAACGTAAGTGGTGGTGGCTGTTATAATGGTTGTCAAGAGAGAGAGGAAAGAAAATGATGGTAGTTCTTGGTGGTGGTGGCGAGTTGTTATGGTGTTGGAGTGGTGGCGGTTGATTATGGTTTTAAAGGTAACGATGGTGTTAATGTTATTGTAATAGAAGCATCAGGAAAGACAAAGATGATAAATGTTTATTCCATGGTGTTTTGATCATCGGCCATGGCATGGTTACAAGAGTGGTTCGTGGTGTCGTTGGTTGAAATCGAATGAGCAACAAAAGGAGATTGAAGATGGTGGTTAAATAGTAAGTGGTGGTGACGGTGTACGAGTGTGGTAGAGTGGTTCAACGATGGTGGGAGGGTGGCTATGGTGAATCAAGATAGAAGAGAGAGATGGTTACTTAGTAGCTCACGGTGGTGGATGATAACCGTGGTCGCTTGGTGGTGATGGTTGTAGCAGGAGATGAGTCAAGGTTAATAGAATATGTGATGGTGTTTGTATGTATATTTTATGATGCATCTATCCCTCATATGTAATGTATGTATATAAAGAGTTGATAAAAGAAAAAGTAGATTACTAGTTCCCTCTATTGATTGATAACCTAAAGGAGATGTAGACAGGAAGTCACGGATGAGCATAAGATATAGAAAGAAAACAAATGACAGATTAGAAAGCATATTCACATTTCTATTTATATTTACGTTTATATATATATATATATATATATATATATATATATATATATATATATATATATATATATATATATATATATATATATATATATATATAATAATAATAATAATAATAATAATAATAATAATAAGAATATTAATAATAATGATAATAATAATACTAAATAATAATAATATTATTAATATCAAATATACTAAATAATAATAATACAACTTAATCATAATAGAATTTTATTTATATATATATTTTATATTGAGAGTGATAATATTATTAATACAAATATTAACAATAATAACAATAATAAAAGTAATAATATTAATATTAGCGAAACAATCATATACAAATTTGTAATTAGATTTAATATATTACCACATATTAATTATATCATTTTTTTACTATCATATTTCATATTTCTAAATTTTCAATACATATAATATTACTTATGTTCAAAGTTCATATGTGTTTACAGTTTTACTTACACACAAAGGTTCGTGAATTCGTCAGGCATGGCCAAAAGGGTAACTGATTATCCGAAAATACATTTCAAACTTTCTAGACTCAACATTATAGATTTTGCTTATCGTGTCAGAAACATATAAAGATTAAGGTTTAAATTTGGTCGGAAATTTCCGGGTCGTTACAATGTTGGTGATCGTGTAATGTTGAAGGTTGCACCTTGGAAAGGTGTGATTTGTTTTGGAAAACGTGGAAAGTTGAACCCACGATACATTGGTCCTTTTGAAATCTTGGAACGTGTTGGACCCGTTGCATACCGTTTGGATCTACCAGCACAATTGAGCTCAGTTCATCCTACCTTCCATGTGTCAAACTTGAAGAAGTGTCTTGCTGCACCAGAACTTATCATACCACTGAAAGAACTTACGATTGACGACAAACTCCACTTTGTGGAAGAACCTGTTGAAATTATGGATCGTGAGATCAAAACTTTGAAACGCAACAAGATTCCGATTGTACGAGTACGATGGAATGCCAAACGAGGACCTGAGTTTACTTGGGAATGAGAGGATCAAATGATGCGGAAATATCCTCACCTTTTCCCGACTCCTCCATCTACTTCAGCTTAAATTTCGGGACGAAATTTTCTTTAACAGGTGGGTGATGTAACGACCCTGGAATTTCCAACGTTTATTTATTAATAATTATTATTATTAATACGTATGATTAAACGAATGTACGTTATTACATTTACATGTTGCCATGATTGCCCGTACTTGACTTTTAAGGGCCCGAAACGTCTTTGTGACACCCGGAACTTTCACGAATAATATTTTTAGATATTATTTACATTCATGATTAAATTTATTAATCATTTTAATTAACTAAGGCTATTAGTTAGTTACTTGGGCTTTATTTGGCTTAACTTGTTATAATTGGAACTTGGGCTTGTTTTAAACTAATGGACTCTTGAACTTGGGCTTATAAGCCCACCCTACATTTATTAATGAACCTTTAGCCCACTCTTGCAACTTGTAAGTACCATTTAACATGCAACTAGTTAGTTTAGGAAGACTTGGAATCTAGTTGACACATAATCCCCATGAAATCAACTCTTATATCCACCTTTATGAACTTTACATGCTAATAACCATTAAACTTAGCCGTCCCCTCCCTTTTTCTGCTGAATGCCGAAAATATGGTGACCATTTAGTGGTGTTTTGATTTTTTTTTTTTGATTTTTTTTTTACACTACATACTCACTTGCATCTCTCATTTCCAACTCACACTCTTACTTGCAACATTTCTTTTCTCTCTTTTCTCTAGTTCTTGTAAGTAATCTTGAAGACTTTTTCTCTTCTTCTTTTCTTCTTAAAACCTTATACATACATGCAAATCATCATCATCATTTGTTGTTCTTTGTTGTTAATGTTACTTGTCTTGTTAATTGTTGTTATTTACTTACATGTTTCAAGAATCTAACTTTCTAGTTTGATTCATCTTTTATCTTGTTTTAACAAGAACAATCAAGAACTAAACTCTCTAGTTTAAGTTCTACATATAATGTTTCAAAGATTATAAAGTTCTTGTTGTTGAAATCATACTTGTAAGTCATGGAAGTAAACTTAAAGTTTACTTTACTTAAAGATCAACTTTGGTTGAATCTTTAAAGTATGAGCAACCCTTGAACTAATTACTTGTTTAGTTAACTTGTTTCTTTATTTTATACACTTTAATTTCATGTAGTTGGTTTATATGGTCAAGTGCTACAAGTTAGTCTTGATCTCATATCTCTTGAACAAATTAAGTTAACTTTGAAAGTTCAAGAACACACAAACAAGTTTTCTTTAAATGTAACTTTGGATCTAGACTTTTGAGTCTTGGATCTTCAAGATCAAACTAAGAACTATGTTCTACTACTTATGATCTTGATTAGCTAGTTTACTTTCAAGTTTGTAACTTGTTATTAGCTTTAAAGTCCATGTATGTGTTAGATCTAAGACTTTGATGCAACTTTGGTTCATCAAACTTCATACAACTCTTAAGTGAGTTGTGCTTCATGTCTTAGACTTGCACTAGGGTTATGATGGTCAAGACTTGGTTAAGATGATGTAGATACATCAATGAGTTGTACACTTGAAGCTATATGCATCAAGGATGAGAACTATGATGAACATCAAGCACCAAGACCACCGGAACCCCTTTTAAACTCACTGTTCTGTCCAAAACCTACTGACCTGATGATTCTGGAACAGACCAGTAGACCTGGGCTGTTCTAACCTTGATTTTTAGATAGAACTTTTCGATTAGATAACTTTTCATATAAGACTCGTCTTAATCCGAGTTACGGTTTAGAGTCTACGGCCCTCCGAGCGTCACTATGTCCATTTACTTTTCTGTTTTCTGTGTACAGTTTCTGTTTTTCTGGTTTCTGTAACAGACCAGTACACCTGGGCTACTGTAACCTTGATTTTCAGATATCTCAGTTCGTGTAGATAACTTTTCATATAGGACTCGTCTTAATCCGAGTTACGGTTTAGGATTTATGGCCCTCCGATCGTCACTATGTCCTTTAACGTTATGCAGAAATTTCTGACCTACTCGCACTTAGACCGTCGCCACGGTCAAACCAAGGCGAGTTTGCTTCTGTAAATTTTACCACACTTAAGGGACTCATAGACGGAGCCATGTCCACTGGTCTCACCTTAATTCAGTAAGGGTAGAGGCCGTGGTGACTGACTGAAGTCAGACTTTGTTGAAAACTACTTTCATAAACGAAACTTACTTTATGCCTTTTGTTTAATGATGATTGATGATGACCCTTAAAACCTTAAATACATACTTTTAAACCTATTAAGATGATTTACTGACTTAGTACTATTTGACTTAGGTTGAGGACTTCGGACCATTTACTTGCACACCTTTCCCGACTACTACTTTACCGCTACATATCATTGTGAGTTATAGCATTCCCTTTTTACTTTAACTTATTTTGGGAACTGAGAATACATGCGCATTTTACGTTTTACATACTAGGCACGAGTACTTAAACTTATATATGTGTGGGTTATATAACGGCAGAAACATTCCCTTTAGCTCGGTAACGTTTAATCATTGGTTTATGAACCGGTGAACGCGAATCTTAGATATGGATCCATAGAGTTTGACATCCCCACTCGGGCTAGTCGCGCTAGCAGTCAATGAGTGTTTAATACTTCGTAAACATACGCACTAGCCAAGTGTACTTTCAGGGGGTATTTTAAACGTTAAGTTAGTTACCAAGTGCCCACGGTTAACATATACTTTATCATACTGTTTTGAAACGCTCTTTGTAGCACTGAAATCTCGTGGCCTACCTTACATACTGTTATACTTAAACTATAGCTCACCAACCGTTGTGTTGACGTTTTTAAGCATGTATTTCTCAGGTGCTTGAGGTTGCTTCCGCTGTGTACTAGTCGTGCTGTAGAACCCGCTGCTTAGAGTTGTTATCGCATGACTACTTATCTTGCATTCAAACTTATTTACTTTTGAAACTATGTTATGTAACGACCTTTGGGGTCACGTACACTTATTATTTGCTTCTAGTTAGTGAAGCATGCTTTTGAAACGTAAAACATTTGACGTCGGTTATGACATCACCTTTTTATCGTGAATGCAACTTCTTTAATTACAGCATATAGTACTTAACCTTGTAATGATCCTGTTGTTGATGATTCGTACACGATGGTTTTGTACGGGGTATCACAATGTGTCCCTGTGACTGCCTTAAGCGGATGTGTCTATATGACTGCCTCATGGTTCCCGGTCTCAAAAGTTGTAAAAACCTGAGAAAATTAAATTTTGAAAAATAATTAAAGTTTAAACTTTAACTTGATTATTTCACAGAATTTCTTGGAATTCTTAAGGTTTTCATGTTGTACCAAAAAATCCCATTATAATCCAAATCTGCTCGAAAAAACACTGAATATTTTCGAGCAAGTTCATATACTGAAGGTTTTCGAGAAATTGTGTATAAAATCTCAATTTTTCGAGCTATGCATCTATGTTTAATGGTTCTCGGGCAAGGTTGACTGAAAAACAACTTTTTCAGTCATCACGTGCCTATAAAAGGATAAAAGTTCACTTTTAACCCCATCACTTTCAAATCTCACTTTTAAAATCTAAGGCCCACTTGATCTCAAGGAAAACCATCATCCTCACTGTTCATCGTCCTTATCCTTTAACCAAATCGGTATTTTCCTCTAATTTATGTGTTTATGATTCAATCTGGTGTCTCATAGGAGCTTAATAGCCTCTGTAATCATTTAAATATGTAAGAAATGCCATGATTTGTATGCCTATTTGCTTAATCTCTGTTTTACTGTGCAAAGGGGTTTCGAACCCTATAACTCATAACTGACTCGATTACTCCTAAAAATGTAAAATTGTTAGTTAAAACGACTTAGGGTTCATACTATGTGATGATCTGAACAGGTTCACTTACTTTAATCCCCCTTTAGATGCTTTTATCATCATGATTACAAAAAGGGGACGAATTTAGGGTTTTTGACTTAGCTCGAGCATATCTGGTATTTAGTCATGATTCACACTTTTAACTAGTTAGGGTTGCTGTAGATTTTTCATATTAAAGTTAACTCTAACCTGATTTGATGATCTCTCTGCTTCATCTTCAATATGTGCTCAAACAGACAGAGTGCTCGAAAACTTCATGTTTTCGAGCACTCGAAAACTTTCACTGCTCGAAAAAGTGTATTGACTGAAAACCTTTACTGCTCGAAAAAGTGTTGTATGAAAAATCTTTTGATGCTCGAAAATGTGTATTGACTGAAAACTTACTGCTCGAAAAAGTGTTGTCTGAAAAACCTGTTAGTGCTCGAAAAAGTGTTGTATGAAAAATCCTTTGATGCTCGAAAATGTTGACTGAAAATTCTTGTTGTATGAAATGCTTGAATAATGCATGCTCGAAAATCACTCTGCTTGAGAAACCCAATTTGCTCGAAAACCAACTTTTGCTCGAAAAACTCTTCTTTCAAAATTATTTGCTAAGTGTTGGTGATGACTGAAACTGTATTTGACAAAATTTTAATTGAAATAATTAAATGTTTTGACACAACCTTTACAAACACTCCATATGAACTGTGTTTTAACTAACCATGCTCATGATACAACAGCAATGTCGAACAATTCCTTTTTCAATGAAGATGTCCCCACCCCATGTGACTACTGGATCCCCATCTTACTAAACCACCCGATGCGAAACGTATTTACTGAGTTCGAGCATGCTTCTGAACGTCAGCTTCTCCTGATGCGGGACACCATGACATACCATCCATCTGTTGACGATGCTCCTGACTACTTTTCTTTTCTAGCCTCTCAAAACCCTGATCAGAGAGTTTCTTTCACTCTAACCGACATGAGACGATTCTTAGGCATCCCCGTAAGAGCTGGATATGATGAATTCCCTTCCGAAAATGAGATGTTAGCTGTCGTACAACAACTTGGATATGATGGAGAGGTCACAAAGATAAGAGCGTTCAAAAAACAACGTATGGCACAACGATGGGCAGTGCTGTACACTTTTGTTAACCGATGTTTCAACCCGATGCAGACTGGATCCGACCACATCACCATTTTCTTGTTAAAAATCTTCTATGGAATTGTGTTCCTGCCAACTGCAGATTTTGGCCTAGTTATCTGGGATCGCATGATAGAAATACACTTAGCACCTCTCCTATCATACATTCAATTTCAGAGATTCTACGCAAACATTCTTTCAGGCATTATTGATGACAACGACAAAACTCCCGAACCTATTCCTAGAGATCGGGTTGAACCATTTGTAGAGCAGGAATGTATCTCGTTCATTCAAAAGAGAATAGGATCCAAAAATGTACAAGCTCAACACATACCTGCTCATTTATTAAATCTTGGACCACGAGACGATCCAAGAATAATAAGCTACTTAAGAGAGATAGGAGCTCTATGGATCCCCTACCACCGAGGGAACCTGCCCAAGGAGCTGATAGGACACCTGGTGAGGGGTCTAGCAAGCGAGGGTCAATGAAAAGAAAGTCTGAGGGGAAAAGAATTGAGGGTGATTCTAGGCCGAAAAAGAAAACTAAACTAAAGAAAGTAACCTCTGAACAACTCCAGAAGGTTCTACATGATATTGATCGGAGTGATAAGGATGGTAATGAGGGCGTGGTTGAAAAATCAAGAGAGGATGTGCGGACCGGGAGGGAGATAGGGCAAAAAGAAAGCGTTAGCCATCCACGAACACTAGGAAGCCACTCAGATGCACAAACATCTGTTTCATATGAGTTAGAGTCGGCGACTTTAGGTGAGATTCGCCAAAAACAGTTTGAAAATGTGTCTAGTGCTCGTAGGGACTTGGTGCAGTCCTATACCGAACGTTCAGTGTCTATAGCTCAGACTGCAACAACAAGCGTAGAGACATGCAAATCTCCGGACATTGCTTCTCTAAGATCGCTTGGAAGTCCTATTCCAACAGGCCTCACTGCTCAGCTTTCAAGCTCAACAGTGGTGACAACTGAGCTTCGTCAAGAATCTCAGGCTGTTTTAACTAATGTTTCTACGCAGGGCCAAATTATCTCATCACCAATAACAACAACACAACAACCATCACCTAAATTCACATCACCCCCTCCTGATCTCAATGCATCACCACCACCATTCTCACCACCTATCATGACTTCATCACCAATCACTCAATCGGTCACACATCAACCGAACCTCATTTATCTTCAACGGGAGAACGAATTTCATGCTCACCTTCTCTCTGTTAATATTTCGGAGGATGACTACATCAGAAAAGCAATTCTTGGTCTTCTCAACCCTCTCCAACTCATCCCGAATTATCCTCCTATACTTGAACCGATTTCGTGTCGTGTTGATCAACCATCTTCCTCCCGGCGACATGATGACCCCATGCCGGTGGCCAACATGAGGGGGAGAATATCGAAGGAAGATCCACTGTGCATATCACTCAAACTCCCAGTCAAACACAAACTCCACCCAGCTCTTCCAAGAAAGGGAAAGAAATTGTCGATGACTCTGATGTGCCTGAAGGAATGGTCGAAGGGATTGAGTACACAGTAGAAGAAGATGATGTTGCCCCCGAAGGGTATGATGTGATTACAATAAACTCTGATGATGAAGATGACTTTGATGAAGTTTTGTTTGCTGATGTCAAAGAAGAAGTAGAAACCGAAATCGAAATGTCTGAAGCAGTGGTTACCTCAGCAGAATCCACTCTTGCTATGGTGGTGTACACGAGTCCCGAAATTGAATCCATCACCTCACGTTCCGAAACAATCATCACATCTGCATCGCAGCTTATCATGCCAAAATCTGAAGAAGAAGAAGAAGAAGAGTACTTCAGAAACCTGAAACCCCAACCGACTGTTACCATTGAAGGAGCATTCTCAAAAGAGAATTACGTGAACTTAGAAGCTCCTGACGAGGAAGAGTTCAATGAATTTGATCGTTTTGTCACTCAAGAATACACCGGTGAACCCGCTCCTAGATTTCCCAAACCTACCACTTAACAGATTCCTGAACAATCCACGTCATCTGATCCCCAACATGGAGAATTCAACAAACACAGAGCACTGCCAATAAAAATTGGTGAACCTCAATCTGAAGAGGTACTACATGGCTGTTGGCTGGAAGAACAAGCGTACAGGATCTTTGTGAGTGAAGATAAACTTAAAAACTTGCCAGTAGCTGAAAGGTTCAAGCCAATCGGGTGCTATGATTTTCTTAATGATAAGGACAAGTTGATAATGTACTGTTATCAAAGGCGGGTTTATAAGAACTGGGATGAGTTTGACATGGAGGACCAGAAAGAGTATCCGATTATTGTCATAAACAGTGTGTTCTGCAGGTCATTGTCAAGGAGAGTGTTTACCCCATTTTTTAAAGTGATTCGTTCAAACGACCAAGAGTGCACATTCTCGGAGTATGATCTGATTGAACTCAAATCGGTTGATGTGTTATTCCTATACAATTGGTTGAGGGACAAAATAAGAAAGACTTGGGTTATCGAAACGGCAATCGAAAGGGTAAGAAGGTTTATGAAAGATAGAATTAAACTTGCCTCTCAATATGATCTTCAGCTAGGTGTCGAATCGATTCGAAAGAAGATCCTGCTCTCCGCGCCAAATCAAACCATCGACACTCTGGATTTGTCTCAATTTAAGATTTGCTATTGCTTGAACGGCCCTTAAGAAGGCTTCATCTTTCGCAACAAAATCAAAAAGCCCATATTCATTCGCAAATTCGAGCTGCCAAAATACTCTGATGGAACCCTCAAGCGCGCTCTAAAGTTCTTCGACATTTGCAAACGAACAGAGAACATAGGGAACTATCAAAAGCTGATGACAAACGAGATGGCGAATCACATCAATGAACTTCTTGAGTTTAGACTGTACATGAGGCAATTTGATACTTCGTTGGGGATTAACAGGAAGAAGAACTACTTCACAGGTTCTCAATATGTACCACAATTTGAATATAAAATCACCAGCCTCAAACAGTTCATCATTCCCAAACACTATGAAAGGAACTACACATCGGAAAGTGACGTGATTAAGGCGATGAAAGCTGAGGAAGAAGCAAAGAAGAAGGCCTCGGAAGGTGCAAGTCAAAGCTGATGATTGGGAGGTGATAATTTTTTTGAAAACTGCACGCCAATGGGGAGATTATTGACATTGACATATATTTATGTAATAGATTAGTGGCGCACAGTTTTAACTTTGTTATGTAATGTATTTACTAGTATTTACCATGGTGACAATGTAACTTTTGTAACTTGGGAGGTTGTCATATATAAACAACCTCCCCACATCTTTTGTGTTTAGTTATCACATTTACACCTACTACTCTATCTTGTTTCTCTCTTGTGTTCTTGCATAACTAATACCTCTAACCCACTTAATCACTTATAAACCGGTCGATCTAGGCATCATTAGGGACTAACAAATACATAAATGCTATATGTGTTCAATTTTCAATGAGGAATAGTAAGAAGATATGAAGTAATATAATTGAACATTCAAATCTTGAACTTTAGAGGATACATATCTTGACTTTTAGGATACTTGTATAGTCAAGATATTATAACATTCCTCAATATATATATATATATATATATATATATATATATATATATATATATATATATATATATATATATAAGGGGTGTGTTATATACCTAACCTATTCAATTTAATAGTCAACAACTAAAAAACTCTCAAGAAATATTATCAACAACAATAGTAACAACAAAACTTAATCTTGCACATGCGAGATCTGGTATGTAGACAATCCTTTCTCTACCCTTGAATAGAAAGAAGTCGTTCCTGATCATGCATATTTTAACCGTAGGGTTTAATATGCATGCTCAATACATAAAGAGGGGTTTAAGGATCTTAGAACGTGGCTCTCCGGTCTGGCTACCGTGAATAACCCTGGCCGACATGATGATGTCGGCGGGGTGGCCAAGTGATTAAGTCCACCTCCGATAACGGTCGTCGATCAAGAGGCCCCAAATAAGGTCGTAGGTACTAGCTTATAAAAGACTAACCTGTTAACCTTGAAAAGATGCTGAATGATGCTGTTTTACGTAATGTGTATCGTATGTGATGGTTACGTAATGTGCCGTGTCTGGTAAATGATGATTAGGGTTTGTATTTATAGGCAAATCCTAATTCTAGAACCGTCCCAGATCATGATAATCTCATCCATAACTGACTCCCCTGAATCACGGATATAATTATGGAAAAGATATTTACTTGACAGCTAAGCAACCGCCGTACCGGGAACAAAGGCAATCGCACGCCGCATACCGCATACAAGAACACGCATACGCACAATAATGATTGCCCGCATACATATGTGGTGCGCCTGCGGGTTGCGGTATCATTATGTCCCCCCAGTTTGATGTTATATGGCGCGAGGCGTATGATATCAAACTATTAAGCGAAAAAGAAAAAACAAGAAAACGGCTAGCCTTTAATATTCCGCGTGTGTTTCGATGCCATAAATGCCTGTCACAATCGCAGAAGCCCATTCGGCTGACATGACATAAAGTGACAATGTGGCAGGCGCGTGCCAACCACGCGCGTATATGTAATCATACGCAACTGGCATCCACGCGCGTAAATAAAATGCTACCCGTCGATTGTGTTACACGTGTACAGCCATGATCACACCACTCCATCCCATTACCCTCAATCTTCCCTATAAATAACCCATTTTGCATCTCACTTCCACTTTCTTGCATCAAGCTTCCTCGTTACGCTGCCAATTTGAATTCCGATCAAAAATCAAACATTCCGGCCACCATTTAAAGGTTAGTATTCATCCGATTACTCCTAGAAAATGACTAAAGCTAACGAGACGTATGTAGATAGCGTAGAGTCTGTTATAGAGCAGAAGCACATAGATTACTTAGTGAAACAGTACCCCCTAGCCAAGTACAATCCGGTGCCCCCTTTGTCCAATCAGCGAGCCTACGAGCCACCGGAGAAAAAGGTGGCTATTTACGAACATGCTTTTAAGCATGGCAACTTTAGGGTTCCTCCCACCGATTTCTTTCTGGGCGTGCGAGATCACTTTAAGGTCGGATTAAGTCAGTTACATCCTTACGCTATAGGAAAAGTAGTCTTGTTCGAGATGTGGTGCATTGCACTCAACAAAGTGCCCCTGGTGAAGGTGTTTTGCCATTTATACCGACTAGCCAACCACCACAAATTGTGGTTCACCTTCTTCGCTCGTCAAAACTTCACCAAGACCCCAAAATCGAATGCGGGGAATTGGAAAGAGACATTCTTTTTCATCGACCAAACTGTGGTGAGTGCAAACTTCTCGCAAACGCTGATATGGTTTGAGAAAGTGGAGAAGGATGTAAACAAGACCCCCACCCTGAATGACGACGAAAGGAAACTATTAGCGGAGTGTACAAACGCACAGCTAGTGCATCGATCATATGGGAACGTGATGCTGCGGCTAGGGAAGATATCCGCACATTGGCCATGGGAGGATATGCGCCCAGCCATAGTCGGACCGGATGGAAAGGGTAGGGATAGTATAATCACGTACTAAACTGTTTTTGTATGTATATTATCTAACGCATGCGCGTATGTTTGCAGAAATGAGGATGAAGAAGGTGCTGACTGCGGAAGAGATTGCGGGAATCTCCTTCCGCAAGCAAGATGTGAACGTACAGCTAGAGCAGGAGAAAGCTAGCAAAAACGCGGAGCAATCGCCTGCAGCATCTGGCAACAAACGCAAAGCAGCTGAGACCTCTGCGGCTCAGCAGAAGAAGAGGAAGATGACTCCCAAACAAAGGGAGGACATGCGGAACGATAACTTTGTTCCAATCGAGCCACGCTCCACAGAACTACTTCCCCCCATTACTGGTAAGCGTCCATTCCTTGCGCGTTTACCGCATACTAAAGTTCACGTTATAACTATTTACTGATATGCAGAGCATGTGGAGGAGACGCAGCCGTCCACCCCGCGGGTCAACCCAGATCTCCAAGCTACCGCCACATCAAAGGATAAGACAATACACGTGGATTCCGACTCCACACCAACTCCTCCGCAAGGTAGCTTCCGCCTTGCCAACCTTAGCCAACTCACACAGTCTTCTGCGGAAAATGCCGCAGAGCAGTCTGCGTTCCTGCAGCAAATCTTTTCGGCCGAATTCCGCGAGCAACTGGCCGCTCTACCGTTTAACCAGGCGCACAATGCCTTCATTCAAAACGGCCTGGTATTTTTTGGCATGTTTACGGATCAGGCCCGCCGCTCTTCCAGCATATACCAGCTAGCTTTGCGCAAAGAGGTAGAGCTAGGGCTACTGCAGGCGGGTGTAGATCAGGTCAAGAAGGATAGGGATGCTGCTGAGGAGGCGCGTAAGGCGGTTGAGTCGACCGCGAATGAAACCAAAACTGCGCTGATTGAGGAAAGAAAAAAGAGTCGTGAGCTGGTTGGTGCTGTTTAGCAGGCGAAGGGGGATGCAGAACGTTTGCGGTCGGAGCTTGAGAAAGTGACGAGGGAAAGGGACGACGCGGTAACCAACCGCGAACTGGCAGAGGCGGATCTAGCGAAGCTGCGCACCGCACTCCCTACCATTGCGCAAAAGGTGATGGACTCAGAGCATGTGTCCGAAAAGTTGATTGCCTACGTTGATGCGGTCAGGGACCATGAAATCAACAAGGCTGTGCAGGAGTTAATCCAAGCTTGCGGTCTAACACCGCCGTTCCCCGACATCGTTCAAAAGAAGCTAAAAGAGGGAACGGCTGCGGCGTTAATGGAGGTGGAAGAAGCCATCAAGTCCATCCCTATCCCCCTAATCAACGCATTTGCTGCGGACCCGAACATGTCGATCGATGGGTTTTTGAAGGAGGATTATTAGTGTTGGATTGCGCCGTAAGTCCTATGCTTAGGCAGGTATTTGTATTTTTGCAGCCCTAAGTCCCGTGTTGGGCAGGCATTACAAACAATTAACTCTTATGTAACAACTTAATTTGATGTATATATATTTCTGATATGCATGCGTAGTGTGTTTATTTGTTTATATATCGCGAATCAAAACAAAATGTGAACCGCATGCCCATGCGCATAGTTAACCAAAACTCATGCGGATGCGGATGGTACTGCGTAAAATAAACCAATACTTTAACAATTTATCCTTAACAATTTAGACTCAGAAGCTACTGCGTTTTTGCTTTGTCATGTACTAGAGGTGCACGGTAGCTGTATGGTAAACAACGCAACTAAAAACAAGCCAATGTCTTTATGCTTAAGAGTTTCTCAAGCAAACCAATGCGAGAGTAATTACGTACAAGCAAACCAATGCTTGCAATTTTTTAAGTCGACTTGGCAGCCTTCTAGTCTGCGTGGCGCTTGGCTAGGGGAAAACCAATTCCCTTCGCCTGCCGTTAATGTCTAGCCTTGTAACCAAACAGGCTTCTGCCGTACGGGGGCTAGAGGACACCCCTTAAGTAGGAAGAACCCGCATACAAAAAGAAATAAACAATAAAAGTATGCGCGAGTAAATATTCAATTGGCATTAATAATGATTACAACCGCGATACATCCAAACGGACGGAAAATACATAGAAAAAATAATGTGCCAAAATAAATTGGAGTGATCAGGTCCATCCAGCTACATATAACATTTTTTCAACAATATCGCGTGCCAAGTGCGTTTCACAGGTTTTTCATCTAATGTCTCGAGATGGTATGCCCCGGTGTTGCTTGCTTTTGCTACCCTATACAGACCTTCCCAGCGGGGGCCCAATTTCCCAGTATCCTCCGCATGACTTGCGTCATTCTGATGCCAAACTAAATCCCCGCACTTGTAAGAGCGCGAACGCACACGCTGATTATAGTACTTTGCCATTTTTTGCTTGTTATTTGCTTCGTTGACAGCCGCAGAGAGTCTGCGCTCTTCCAGCAAATTAAGATTTTCCCGCAAAGCTTCAGAGTTATTTTGCTCATCAAAATTTTGTATGCGGAACGTTGGTACCCCAATTTCTGCGGGTACAATAGCTTCTGATCCATAGACCAAACTGAACGGGATCTCACCAGTGCTTGCTTTGGGTGTTGTTCTATGCGCCCATAAAACCTTCGGTAGTTCATCCACCCAACCAACGCGACCATGACCCAACCTAGCTTTGATTCCAGCTACTATATCCCGGTTGGTGACTTTGCACTGGCCATTCGCCTGCGGATGCGCAACAGATGTAAAAGTTTGCTTAATATTAAGCTCCGCGCACCAGCTGCGAAAAGGGTCACCCGCGAACTGCGTACCGTTATCACTAACAATTTCGTTTGGTATACCAAATTGACAGACGATGTCTTCCCATACAAAATTTCGCACCCTTTTTCCTGAGATTGCTTCCAGCGGTCTCGCTTCGACCCACTTTGTGAAATAGTCGATTGCAACAATCAAGAATTTGATGTTTCCTGCGTGTGCAGAATGTGCGTAAGGTACTGATGTGAGTAACATGTTTAGAAAATAAATGATAAAATTACCTCGGCCTTTTGGGAATGGTCCGACTATGTCGATTGCTGATTTGCAGAATGGCCACGGTGAGGAGACTGGTATCATTGGATGCGCAGGTGCTCTGCTAATAGGTGCATGTATTTGGCATGATTCACATTGCTTAACTATGCGCGCAGTATCCGCGTACATGGTGGGCCAATAATATCCTAGCCGCATTATTTTTGACACAATGGACCTATGCCCTGAATGGAGTGCGCATGCACCCTCATGCACCTCGCGTACAACTTCCTCCGCCTCTTTCAGGCCAATACACCTTAAGTGCGGTCCCAAATAATTCTTTAGATATAGGACGTCGCCCTCAAGGGCATACAGCGGTGCCTTAACGCGGACTTTCTTTGCATCAGCGGAATCCGCAGGAGATGTGCCATCCCGCAGAAAAGCCACGATGGGTGTCATCCATGTTGAGCTTGATTCCTCAACTGGTGCCACTAAAGGCATCATAACAATGGATTTCGCATTGAGGTCTTCTATTAGAACTTTCTTCCCCATATGATCAAATGCCAAGGCAGCCAGTTTGCTTAGTGCATCCGCCTTCTTATTTTGCCCCCGCATTACGTGGGAGATTTGAAAAGCTTCAAATTGGTCAGCGAGGTTGTGAACAAGCGATAGATATTGTTGCATGGCTATGTCATGCACTTCGAAATCTCCGCTGACCTGACTGCATACTAGCTTTGAATCCACATATGCGTGCAAAATTTTAACATTTAACTTATGCGCAATGCGCATACCTGCTAACAGAGCCTCATACTCTGCTTCGTTGTTCGTAACAGCAAAATTAAACCGCGGTGCGTATGTATGCTCTTCGCCATCTGGGCCTGTTAAAATTACACCCGTACCTGCACCAGATGCGCTGCACGCACCATTGGTATACAATTCCCATGGTGACAAAGTTGGTGCAGGTGGATCCTGATGTTCTGCTGATGCCTCGACATCCGCAGGTAATTCTGCTAGGTAATCAGCAAGTATTTGACCCTTAACCGCACTGCGCGAAGAAAAATTTATTTCATGCTCACCTAATTCAACTGCCCACTTACCCATTCGGCCAGAAATCTCAGGCTTGTATAACACCTGAAAGAAAAATGATTGCGTTAGTCAATGTGGTAACCCCGGTCATTGCCACAAAGTAGGCGTTTACCAACCTGTTTGATTGGTTGATCAGTTAGAACCACGATTGGATGTGCTTGAAAATATCGGCGCAAATGCCGCGCCATACGGACCAGCGCATATACAAGCTTTTCTATTGGTGAGTAGTTTACTTCGCTTGATGTCAGCGTCTTGCTTACGAAGTAGACCGGCATTTGCGTCTGAGAAAAACCTCAGTCGTTAAATTTCTGCGATATAAATAAAGCATGTAAATTAATGGATTACCTTTCCGCGATCCGCGATGAGGACTGAGCTGACAGCTTCCTTCGATGCCGCGAGGTACAGCATTAGCGTTTCTCCTGATACTGGCGCAGTAAGTGTTGGTAATTCTGCAAGCACCTTTTTCATCTCCTGAAAGGCTGATTCTGCTTCCTGAGTCCATACGAAGTCTTTTTTCTTCAAACAATTTTTCAAAGGATTGAAGAATGGTAACTGTCGTTCTGCGGCTTTCGACAGAAACCGTGTGATAGCCGCAAGCTTCCCCGTTAGACTCTGCACATCTTTCTTTGTCTTCGGAGATGGCAAATTATCAATGGCTTCAATCTTTTTGGGATTGGCCTTGATACCCCGCGCTGTCACCACATGACCTAAAAACTTGCATTCCTCTTCCCCAAAACTACATTTAAGCGGGTTAAGCTTCATGTTGATCCTGCGCAGAGATTCAAACGTTTCCAGGATGTCCGCGAGCATGTCTTCTTCGGTGTTACTTTTAATTACCAAGTCGTCGACGTACGCTTCAAGATTTCTACCGATTTGGTGCTTGAATGCCGCGTCAATTACACGCTGATAGGTCGCGCCCGCATTCTTTAAACCGAAAGGCATCTTCGTGTAACAATAAATACCCGGCGGCGTATGAAAAGTAGTCTTGTCCTCATCTTCCGCAGCCATTAAGATTTGGTGATAACCCTTGTATGCGTCCAAAAAACACTTGTACCTAAATCCTGATAGTGATTCTACCTTCCAGTCTATCTCCGGGAGAGGGTAGTTGTCCTTAGGACATGCCTTATTAATGTCTTTGAAATCAACGCACATTCGCCAGTTACCGTCAGCCTTTTTTACCAACACAGGATTTGCAACCCATGTCTGATAACGCACTTCCCGCAGAATGTTTGCTTTGACAAGGTTGTCCACCTCTGTGCACAACCAATCACTGCGGTCTAGAGCCATATGCCGCTTCTTTTGCCTAACGGGTGTCAATGATGGATTAACGTTTAACTTATGTTTCGCAATATCCCGCGGAACCCCGGTTATGTCTGACTCGCGCCATGCGAAAATATCTGCGTTAGCTGACAATATTCCATGCAACTTGCCCTTCGTTTCGGCTGACAAGCCTGCGCCGATTTTAATTCACTTATCCGGATGCAAACGATTTGCTATTACTGCACAGTTTGCAAGTTGCTCTTCTACGCTAAGAGCGCTTACAGACGAGACAGAGCCACACAACTCGGTTGCTTGATGTGACGCAACTGTGGCGACGCCTCCTACTGTGGGAAACTTAATCAAACCATGCACTACCGATGGTATGATGTTGAAACGCCGTATGGAGTTTCTCCCTAGGAGTGCGTTATATCGTGAAGTTGAACAAACCACATAAAAATCGACCAATTCATGTCTGATCATTTGCGAGTTCCTGTCATCCGCAAGCTCTATCATTAATTCTATCCGGCCTAGCGGCCACGAGTTTTCTCCGGAAAACCCTGATAGCGTAATATCAGGCTAGCGTAACTGTGCTTTGACTTCTGCCGGAAGGAAACGATAACAATTCTCATACATAATATCGACACCGCTGCCAGTGTCAACATGCATGCGCTTAATCTGGATTCCGCAATTAGGGATGCGACACTTGATGATAATGGGCTCATTAATTGTATCAATTGACATTACAGGAGGGAAAGTGATTGGGAGAAGCTCCCAATCCTGGTGATCATTGTACTTTCTCCGCTGGCTGATTTTCTCTGCGTCAACCATGTTAATGGTTAAGTCGGCATTTTTCGCTTTGTCAACTTTCTGCCACGCGAAAGTCTTAGACTTCGAAGCCTCTTCTGCGGCCTTTCCCTTATCCTTTTTAGGTGGTTTTAGATGATCCAATTTGCCCTCGCGAAGCGCTTCCAGAGCCTGTTCCATCAAGTTTTTACACCGATTGGTGTCGTGACCATAATCGTCATGAAATTCACAATACTTTGTTTTGTCCCGCTTGCCAAATTCTGTAAGCGGAGTTGGAACCGCGAAGGTCGCGCATATTGGCTCCGTTGCCAAAATTTCCTTGGGCGTTTTGGACAAACTTTTGAGCAGCGCATAGTTCTGATTATTGATGCCGCGCTATTGTTTCGATAATTGCCACTTGATTTCCCTTTATCATTCCTGATAGGACCACCGCTAGGATACCTTCTGAAATGTCCCGTTCTTATTGATTAAAAACGTTCCATATTAATTGATTTCGTTGCGAGGTTTTGACCTCTATATGAGACGTTTTTCAAAGACTGCATTCATTTTTAAAACAAACCATAACATTTATTTCATAGATAAATGTTTTAAAAAGCTTTACGTAGATTATCAAATAATGATAATCTAAAATATCCTGTTTACACACGACCATTACATAATGGTTTACAATACAAATATGTTACAACAAAATAAGTTTCTTGAATGCAGTTTTTACACAATATCATACAAGTATGGACTCCAAATCTCGTCCTTATTTAAGTATGCGACAGCGGAAGCTCTTAATAATCACCTGAGAATAAACATGCTTAAAACGTCAACAAAAATGTTGGTGAGTTATAGGTTTAACCTATATATATCAAATCATAATAATAGACCACAAGATTTCATATTTCAATACACATCCCATACATAGAGATAAAAATCATTCATATGGTGAACACCTGGTAACCGACATTAACAAGATGCATATATAAGAATATCCCCATCATTCCGGGACACCCTTCGGATATGATATAAATTTCGAAGTACTAAAGCATCCGGTTCTTTGGATGGGGTTTGTTAGGCCCAATAGATCTATCTTTAGGATTCGCGTCAATTAGGGTGTCTGTTCCCTAATACTTAGATTACCAGACTTAATAAAAAGGGGCATATTCGATTTCGATAATTCAACCATAGAATGTAGTTTCACGTACTTGTGTCTACTTTGTAAATCATTTATAAAACCTGCATGTATTCTCATCCCAAAAAATATTAGATTTTAAAAGTGGGACTATAACTCACTTT
Organism: Rutidosis leptorrhynchoides; assembly: GCF_046630445.1. NCBI lineage: Eukaryota > Viridiplantae > Streptophyta > Magnoliopsida > Asterales > Asteraceae > Rutidosis > Rutidosis leptorrhynchoides. Next base: position 252,011,476 of record NC_092333.1, read on the forward strand.
CACAGATTTTTACTTCGTCGGGAAGTAAGACTTGGCCACTGGTTGATTCACGAACCTATAACAATATATACATATATATCAAAGTATGTTCAAAATATATTTACAACACTTTTAATATATTTTGATGTTTTAAGTTTATTAAGTCAGCTGTCCTCGTTAGTAACCTACAACTAGTTGTCCACAGTTAGATGTACAGAAATAAATCGATAAATATTATCTTGAATCAATCCACGACCCAGTGTATACGTATCTCAGTATTGATCACAACTCAAACTATATATATTTTGGAATCAACCTCAACCCTGTATAGCTAACTCCAACATTCACATATAGAGTGTCTATGGTTGTTCCGAAATATATATAGATGTGTCGACATGATAGGTCGAAACATTGTATACGTGTCTATGGTATCTCAAGATTACATAATATACAATACAAGTTGATTAAGTTATGGTTGGAATAGATTTGTTACCAATTTTCACGTAGCTAAAATGAGAAAAATTATCCAATCTTGTTTTACCCATAACTTCTTCATTTTAAATCCGTTTTGAGTGAATCAAATTGCTATGGTTTCATATTGAACTCTATTTTATGAATATAAACATAAAAAGTATAGGTTTACAGTCGGAAAAATAAGTTACAAGTCGTTTTTGTAAAGGTAGTCATTTCAGTCGAAAGAACGACGTCTAGATGACCATTTTAGAAAACATACTTCCACTTTGAGTTTAACCATAATTTTTGGATATAGTTTCATGTTAATAATAAAAATCATTTTCTCAGAATATCAACTTTTAAATCAAAGTTTATCATAGTTTTTAATTAACTAACCCAAAACAGCCCGCGGTGTTACTACGACGGCGTAAATCCGGTTTTACGGTGTTTTTCGTGTTTCCAGGTTTTAAATCATTAAGTTAGCATATCATATAGATATAGAACATGTGTTTAGTTGATTTTAAAAGTTAAGTTAGAAGGATTAACTTTTGTTTGCGAACAAGTTTAGAATTAACTAAACTATGTTCTAGTGATTACAAGTTTAAACCTTCGAATAAGATAGCTTTATATGTATGAATCGAATGATGTTATGAACATCATTACTACCTTAAGTTCCTTGGATAAACCTACTGGAAAAGATAAAAATGGATCTAGTTTCAATGGATCCTTGGATGGCTCGAAGTTCTTGAAGCAGAATCATGACACGAAAACAAGTTCAAGTAAGATCATCACTTGAAATAAGATTGTTATAGTTATAGAAATTGAACCAAAGTTTGAATATGATTATTACCTTGTATTAGAATGATAACCTACTGTAAGAAACAAAGATTTCTTGAGGTTGGATGATCACCTTACAAGATTGGAAGTGAGCTAGCAAACTTGAAAGTATTCTTGATTTTATGAAACTAGAACTTTTGGAATTTATGAAGAACACTTAGAACTTGAAGATAGAACTTGAGAGAGATCAATTAGATGAAGAAAATTTAAGAATGAAAGTGTTTGTAGGTATTTTTGGTCGTTGGTGTATGGATTAGATATAAAGGATATGTAATTTTGTTTTCATGTAAATAAGTCATGAATGATTACTCATATTTTTGTAATTTTATGAGATATTTCATGCTAGTTGCCAAATGATGGTTCCCACATGTGTTAGGTGACTCACATGGGCTGCTAAGAGATGATCATTGGAGTGTATATACCAATAGTACATACATCTAAAAGCTGTGTATTGTACGAGTACGAATACGGGTGCATACGAGTAGAATTGTTGATGAAACTGAACGAGGATGTAATTGTAAGCATTTTTGTTAAGTAAAAGTATTTTGATAAGTGTCTTGAAGTCTTTCAAAAGTGTATTAATACATATTAAAACACTACATGTATATACATTTTAACTGAGTCGTTAAGTCATCGTTAGTCGTTACATGTAAATGTTGTTTTGAAACCTTTAGGTTAATGATCTTGTTAAATGTTGTTAACCCAATGTTTATAATATCAAAAGAGATTTTAAATTATTATATTATCATGATATTATGATGTACGAATATCTCTTAATATGATATATATACATTAAATGTCGTTACAACGATAATCGTTACATATATGTCTCGTTTCAAAATCATTAAGTTAGTAATCTTGTTTTTACATATGTAGTTCATTGTTAATATACTTAATGATATGTTTACTTATCATAATATCATGTTAACTATATATATAACCATATATATGTCATCATATAGTTTTTACAAGTTTTAACGTTCGTGAATCACCGGTCAACTTGGGTGGTCAATTGTCTATATGAAACCTATTTCAATTAATCAAGTCTTAACAAGTTTTATTGCTTAACATGTTGGAAACATTTAATCATATAAATATCAATCTCAATTAATATATATAAACATGGAAAAGTTCGGGTCACTACAGTACCTACCCGTTAAATAAATTTCGTCCCGAAATTTTAAGCTGTTGAAGGTATTGACGAATCTTCTGGAAATAGATGCGGGTATTTCTTCTTCATCTGATCTTCACGCTCCCAGGTGAACTCGGGTCCTCTACGAGCATTCCATCGAACCTTAACAATTGGTATCTTGTTTTGCTTAAGTCTTTTAACCTCACGATCCATTATTTCGACGGGTTCTTCGATGAATTGAAGTTTTTCGTTGATTTGGATTTTATCTAATGGAATAGTGAGATCTTCTTTAGCAAAACATTTCTTCAAATTCTAGACGTGGAAAGTGTTATGTACAGCCGCGAGTTGTTGAGGTAACTCTAGTCGGTAAGCTACTGGTCCGACACGATCAATAATTTTGAATGGTCCAATATACCTTGGATTTAATTTCCCTCGTTTACCAAATCGAACAACGCCTTTCCAAGGTGCAACTTTAAGCATGACCATCTCTCCAATTTCAAATTCTATATCTTTTCTTTTAATGTCAGCGTAGCTCTTTTGTCGACTTTGGGTGGTTTTCAACCGTTGTTGAATTTGGATGATCTTCTCGGTAGTTTCTTGTATAATCTCCGGACCCGTAATCTGTCTATCCCCCACTTCACTCCAACAAATCGGAGACCTGCACTTTCTACCATAAAGTGCTTCAAACGGCGCTATCTCAATGCTTGAATGGTAGCTGTTGTTGTAGGAAAATTCTGCTAACGGTAGATGTCGATCCCAACTGTTTCCGAAATCAATAACACATGCTCGTAGCATGTCTTCAAGAGTTTGTATCGTCCTTTCGCTCTGCCCATCAGTTTGTGGATGATAGGCAGTACTCATGTCTAGACGAGTTCCTAATGCTTGCTGTAATGTCTGCCAGAATCTTGAAATAAATCTGCCATCCCTATCAGAGATAATAGAGATTGGTATTCCATGTCTGGAGACGACTTCCTTCAAATACAGTTGTGCTAACTTCTCCATCTTATCATCTTCTCTTATTGGCAGGAAGTGTGCTGATTTGGTGAGACGATCAACTATTACCCAAATAGTATCAAAACCACTTGCAGTCCTTGGCAATTTAGTGATGAAATCCATGGTAATGTTTTCCCATTTCCATTCCGGGATTTCGGGTTGTTGAAGTAGACCTGATGGTTTCTGATGCTCAGCTTTGACCTTAGAACACGTCAAACATTCTCCTACGTATTTAGCAACATCGGCTTTCATACCCGGCCACCAAAAATGTTTCTTGAGATCCTTGTACATCTTCCCCGTTCCAGGATGTATTGAGTATCTGGTTTTATGAGCTTCTCTAAGTACCATTTCTCTCATATCTCCAAATTTTGGTACCCAAATCCTTTCAGCCCTATACCGGGTTCCGTCTTCCTGAATATTAAGATGCTTCTTCGATCCTTTGGGTATTTCATCCTTTAAATTTCCCTCTTTTAAAACTCCTTGTTGTGCCTCCTTTATTTGAGTAGTAAGGTTATTATGAATCATTATATTCATAGATTTTACTCGAATGGGTTCTCTATCCTTCCTGCTCAAGGCATCGGCTACCACATTTGCCTTCCCCGGGTGGTAACGAATCTCAAAGTCGTAATCATTCAATAATTCAATCCACCTACGCTGCCTCATATTCAGTTGTTTCTGATTAAATATGTGTTGAAGACTTTTGTGGTCGGTATATATAATACTTTTGACCCCATATAAGTAGTGCCTCCAAGTCTTTAATGCAAAAACAACCGCGCCTAATTCCAAATCATGCGTCGTATAATTTTGTTCGTGAATCTTCAATTGTCTAGACGCATAAGCAATCACCTTCGTTCGTTGCATTAATACACAACCGAGACCTTGCTTTGATGCATCACAATAAATCACAAAATCATCATTCCCTTCAGGCAATGACAATATAGGTGCCGTAGTTAGCTTTTTCTTCAATAACTGAAACGCTTTCTCTTGTTCATCATTTCATTCAAATTTCTTCCCTTTATGCGTTAATGCAGTCAAGGGTTTTGCTATTCTGGAAAAGTCTTGGATGAACCTTCTGTAGTAACCAGCTAGTCCTAAAAACTGGCGTATGTGTTTCGGAGTTTTCGGGGTTTCCCACTTTTCAACAGTTTCTATCTTTGCCGGATCCACCTTAATACCTTCTTTGTTCACTATGTGACCGAGGAATTGAACTTCTTCCAACCAAAATGCACACTTTGAAAACTTAGCGTACAATTCTTCCTTCCTCAATACTTCTAACACCTTTCTCAAATGTTCATCGTGTTCTTGGTCATTCTTTGAGTAAATAAGTATGTCATCAATGAAAACAATGACAAACTTGTCAAGGTATGGTCCACACACTCGGTTCATAAGGTCCATGAACACAGCTGGTGCATTAGTTAAACCAAATGGCATGTCCATAAACTCGTAATGACCGTAACGTGTTCTGAAAGCAGTCTTTGGAATATCATCTTCTTTCACCCGCATTTGATGATACCCGGAACGTAAGTCAATCTTTGAATAAACAGACGAGCCTTGTAGTTGATCAAATAAGTCGTCGATTCTCGGTAGTGGGTAGCGATTCTTGATGGTAAGTTTGTTCAACTCTCGGTAGTCGATACACAACCTGAATGTACCATCTTTCTTCTTGACAAACAAAACAGGAGCTCCCCACGGTGATGTGCTTGGTCGAATGAAACCACGCTCTAAAAGTTCTTGTAATTGGCTTTGCAGTTCTTTCATCTCGCTGGTTGCGAGTCTGTAAGGAGAACGAGCTATTGGTGCAGCTCCTGGTACAAGATCTATTTGAAATTCAACAGATCGATGTGGGGGTAATCCCGATAATTCTTTCGGAAATACATCGGGAAATTCTTTTGCGACGGGAACATCATTGATGCTCTTTTCTTCAGTTTGTACTTTCTCGACGTGTGCTAGAACAGCATAGCAACCTTTTCTTATTAGTTTTTGTGCCTTCAAATTACTAATAAGATGTAGCTTCTTGTTGCCCTTTTCTCCGTACACCATTAAGGGTTTTCCTTTTTCTCGTATAATGTGAATTGCATTTTTGTAACAGACGATCTCTGCTTTCACTTCTTTCAACCAGTCCATACCGATTATCATATCAAAACTCCCTAACTCTACTGGTATCAAATCAATCTTAAATGTTTCGCTAACCAGTTTAATTTCTCGATTCCGACATATATTATCTGCTGAAATTAATTTACCATTTGCTAATTCGAGTAAAAATTTACTATCCAAAGGCGTCAATGGACAACTTAATTTAGCACAAAAATCTCTACTCATATAGCTTCTATCCGCACCCGAATCAAATAAAACGTAAGCAGATTTATTGTCAATAAGAAACGTACCCGTAACAAGCTCCGGGTCTTCCTGTGCCTCTGCCGCATTAATATTGAAAACTCTTCCGCGGCCTTGTCCATTCGTGTTCTCCTGGTTCTGGCAATTTCTAATAATGTGGCCCGGTTTTCCACATTTATAACAAACTACATTGGCATAACTTGCTCCGACACTACTTGCTCCGCCATTACTCGTTCCGACACCATTTGTTCCTTTCGTTCTATTAACCCCTGGTCCGTAGACCTCACACTTCGCCGCGCTATGACCATTTCTTTTACACTTGTTGCAAAATTTGGTGCAGAACCCCGAGTGATACTTTTCACACCTTTGGCATAGCTGCTTCTGATTGTTGTTGTTGTTGCGGTTATTATTGTTGTTGGGATGATTGTTGTAGTTGCTGTTGCTGTTGTTGTTATTGTTGTTGTTGTTGTTGTTGTTGTTGTTGGGCCGTTTGTTGTAGTTGCGATTGATGTTGCGATTGTTGGGATAATTGTTGCGATTATTGTTGTAATTGCTGTTGTTGTTGTATTGGTGATTCTTATCACCGTTTTCCTCCCACTTTCTTTTGACTTGCTTCACATTGGCCTCTTCAGCAGTCTGTTCTTTAATTCTTTCTTCAATCTCGTTCACTAGTTTGTGAGCCATTCTACATACCTGTTGTATAGAGGCGGGCTCGTGTGAACTTATATCTTCTTGGATTCTTTCCGGTAATCCTTTCACAAATGCGTCGATCTTCTCTTCCTCATCTTCGAATGCTCCCGGACACAATAGGCACAATTCTGTGAATCGTCTTTCGTACGTGGTAATATCAAATCCTTGGGTTCGTAACCCTCTAAGTTCTGTCTTGAGCTTATTGACCTCGGTTCTGGGACGGTACTTCTCGTTCATCAAGTGCTTGAATGCTGACCACGGTAGTGCGTACGCATCGACTTGTCCCACTTGCTCTAGATAGGTATTCCACCATGTTAACGCAGAACCTGTGAAGGTATGCGTAGCGTACTTCACTTTGTCCTCTTCAGTACACTTACTTATGGCAAACACCGATTCGACCTTCTCGGTCCACCGTTTCAATCCGATCGGTCCTTCGGTTCCATCAAATTCCAAAGGTTTGCAGGCAGTGAATTCTTTGTAGGTGCATCCTACACGATTTCCTGTACTGCTAGATCCAAGGTTATTGTTGGTATGTAGCGCAGCCTGTACTGCGGCTATGTTTGAAGCTAGAAAAGTACGGAATTCCTCTTCATTCATATTCACGGTGTGTCGAGTAGTCGGTGCCATTTCCTTCAAAATAGTTAAATGGAACAAGTTAATCATACAGAATATTAAGAGTAGTTAATAGTATTTCGTAGCATAATATGAACTCATTTATAAAAGCTTTTTCTTCATATTAGCGTTTTATAAGTTTAAATTCGGGTAGTACCTACCCGTTAAGTTCATACTTAGTAGCTAATATACAATTCAACTACTACAATTCTATATGAAAAACTGATTATAATAATATTTTGCGTTCAAACTTTTATACAATATTTTACAAACTTACAATACCGCTTATTTTACATAAAGCATGAAATATAGCACACAATAACTTTGATACAAGATAGTTGTGAAGATAATTCTAGCTAGTACACAAGTCGTTCAGCAAAGGTAATAAAGACACGTAATTCATACGTCCAGAAACAAGTCATGCATTCTGGTTTTACTAGGACTACTTCCCATCCTTGGTCTTGTGCAACATAACCGTTATGGCCGTTTATAAGACAGCGTGTTGTAACGTCGTCAAAGGGACGAGGGTTACGTAATGTCCAACAGTCCCGTAATAATCTAAAAACCTCATTTCTTACCCCAATTACCGACTCCGTCACTTGTGGAAACGTTTTGTTTAATAGTTGTAGCCCGATGTTCTTGTTCTCACTTTGGTGAGAAGCGAACATTACTAATCCGTAAGCATAACATGCTTCTTTATGTTGCATGTTAGCCGCTTTTTCTAAATCACGAAGTCCAATATTCGGATATATTGAGTCAAAATAATTTCTTAACCCGTTGCGTAAAATAGCATTTGGGTTCCCCGCAATATATGCGTCAAAGTAAACACATCGTAACTTATGGGTTTCCCAATGTGAAATCCCCCATCTTTCAAACGAAAGTCTCTTATAAACCAAGACATTCTTGGAACGTTCTTCGAATGTCTTACAAACTGATCTCGCCTTAAATAGTTGTGCCGAGGAATTCTGGCCGACTCTAGACAAGATTTCATCAATCATGTCTCCGGGTAGGTCTCTTAAAATATTGGGTTGTCTATCCATTTTGTGTTTTTAAACTGTAAAATAGACAAGAGTTAGATTCATAAAAAAAATACTTATTAATACAAGCAATTTTTACATATATCATAAAGCATAAGAACACTATATTACATATATTACGCCACACGAATACAACTATCTTATTCCGACTCGCTCGTTTCTTCTTCTTCTTCGGTTTTGGTTCGTTTTGCCAAGTTTCTAGGGATATATGATGTTCCCCTAATACGAGCCGTCGTTGTCCACATTGGTTTAGAAAAACCTGGTGGTTTAGAGGTTCCCGGGTCATTGTTACAACTTAAGAACTTCGGGGGTTGACGATACATATAAAGTTCATCGGGGTTGGAATTAGATTTCTCCATTTTTATGCCCTTTCCCTTATTATTTTCTTTTGCCTTTTTAAATTCAGTTGGGGTAATTTCTATAACATCATTGGAATTCTCGTCGGAATCCGATTCATCGGAGAATTGGTAATCCTCCCAATATTTTGCTTCCTTGGCGGAAACACCATTGACCATAATTAACCTTGGTCGGTTGGTTGAGGATTTTCTTTTACTTAACCGTTTTATTATTTCCCCCACCGGTTCCGATTCTTCGTCCGGTTCCGATTCTTCTTCCGGTTCCGACTCTTCTTCCGGTTCCGACTCTTCTTCCGGTTCCTCTTCGGGAACTTGTGAATCAGTCCACGAATCATTCCAATTTACATTTGACTCTTCATTATTATTAGGTGAGTCAATGGGACTTGTTCTAGAGGTAGACATCTATCACATAATATCAAACACGTTAAGAGATTAATATATCACATAATATTCATATGTTAAAAATATATAGTTTCCAACAAAAATGTTAAGCAATCATTTTTAAAGAAAACACGGTCGAAGTCCAGAATCACTAATGCATCCTAACAAACTCGATAAGACACACTAATGGAAAATTCTGGTTCTCTAAGACCAACGCTCGGATACCAACTGAAATGTCCCGTTCTTATTGATTAAAAACGTTCCATATTAATTGATTTCGTTGCGAGGTTTTGACCTCTATATGAGACGTTTTTCAAAGACTGCATTCATTTTTAAAACAAACCATAACCTTTATTTCATAGATAAATGTTTTAAAAAGCTTTACGTAGATTATCAAATAATGATAATCTAAAATATCCTGTTTACACACGACCATTACATAATGGTTTACAATACAAATATGTTACAACAAAATAAGTTTCTTGAATGCAGTTTTTACACAATATCATACAAGTATGGACTCCAAATCTCGTCCTTATTTAAGTATGCGACAGCGGAAGCTCTTAATAATCACCTGAGAATAAACATGCTTAAAATGTCAACAAAAATGTTGGTGAGTTATAGGTTTAACCTATATATATCAAATCATAATAATAGACCACAAGATTTCATATTTCAATACACATCCCATACATAGAGATAAAAATCATTCATATGGTGAACACCTGGTAACCGACATTAACAAGATGCATATATAAGAATATCCCCATCATTCCGGGACACCCTTCGGATATGATATAAATTTCGAAGTACTAAAGCATCCGGTTCTTTGGATGGGGTTTGTTAGGCCCAATAGATCTATCTTTAGGATTCGCGTCAATTAGGGTGTCTGTTCCCTAATACTTAGATTACCAGACTTAATAAAAAGGGGCATATTCGATTTCGATAATTCAACCATAGAATGTAGTTTCACGTACTTGTGTCTACTTTGTAAATCATTTATAAAACCTGCATGTATTCTCATCCCAAAAAATATTAGATTTTAAAAGTGGGACTATAACTCACTTTCACAGATTTTTACTTCGTCGGGAAGTAAGACTTGGCCACTGGTTGATTCACGAACCTATAACAATATATACATATATATCAAAGTATGTTCAAAATATATTTACAACACTTTTAATATATTTTGATGTTTTAAGTTTATTAAGTCAGCTGTCCTCGTTAGTAACCTACAACTAGTTGTCCACAGTTAGATGTACAGAAATAAATCGATAAATATTATCTTGAATCAATCCACGACCCAGTGTATACGTATCTCAGTATTGATCACAACTCAAACTATATATATTTTGGAATCAACCTCAACCCTGTATAGCTAACTCCAACATTCACATATAGAGTGTCTATGGTTGTTCCGAAATATATATAGATGTGTCGACATGATAGGTCGAAATATTGTATACGTGTCTATGGTATCTCAAGATTACATAATATACAATACAAGTTGATTAAGTTATGGTTGGAATAGATTTGTTACCAATTTTCACGTAGCTAAAATGAGAAAAATTATCCAATCTTGTTTTACCCATAACTTCTTCATTTTAAATCCATTTTGAGTGAATCAAATTGCTATGGTTTCATATTGAACTCTATTTTATGAATCTAAACAGAAAAAGTATAGGTTTACAGTCGGAAAAATAAGTTACAAGTCGTTTTTGTAAAGGTAGTCATTTCAGTCGAAAGAACGACGTCTAGATGACCATTTTAGAAAACATACTTCCACTTTGAGTTTAACCATAATTTTTGGATATAGTTTCATGTTAATAATAAAAATCATTTTCTCAGAATAACAACTTTTAAATCAAAGTTTATCATAGTTTTTAATTAACTAACCCAAAACAGCCCGCGGTGTTACTACGACTGCGTAAATCCGGTTTTACGGTGTTTTTCGTGTTTTCAGGTTTTAAATCATTAAGTTAGCATATCATATAGATATAGAACATGTGTTTAGTTGATTTTAAAAGTCAAGTTAGAAGGATTAACTTTTGTTTGCGAACAAGTTTAGAATTAACTAAACTATGTTCTAGTGATTACAAGTTTAAACCTTCGAATAAGATAGCTTTATATGTATGAATCGAATGATGTTATGAACATCATTACTACCTTAAGTTCCTTGGATAAACCTACTGGAAAAGAGAAAAATGGATCTAGTTTCAATGGATCCTTGGATGGCTCGAAGTTCTTGAAGCAGAATCATGACACGAAAACAAGTTCAAGTAAGATCATCACTTGAAATAAGATTGTTATAGTTATAGAAATTGAACCAAAGTTTGAATATGATTATTACCTTGTATTAGAATGATAACCTACTGTAAGAAACAAAGATTTCTTGAGATTGGATGATCACCTTACAAGATTGGAAGTGAGCTAGCAAACTTGAAAGTATTCTTGATTTTATGAAACTAGAACTTTTGGAATTTATGAAGAACACTTAGAACTTGAAGATAGAACTTGAGAGAGATCAATTAGATGAAGAAAATTGAAGAATGAAAGTGTTTGTAGGTGTTTTTGGTCGTTGGTGTATGGATTAGATATAAAGGATATGTAATTTTGTTTTCATGTAAATAAGTCATGAATGATTACTCATATTTTTGTAATTTTATGAGATATTTCATGCTAGTTGCCAAATGATGGTTCCCACATGTGTTAGGTGACTCACATGGGCTGCTAAGAGCTGATCATTGGAGTGTATATACCAATAGTACATACATCTAAAAGCTGTGTATTGTACGAGTACGAATACGGGTGCATACGAGTAGAATTGTTGATGAAACTGAACGAGGATGTAATTGTAAGCATTTTTGTTAAGTAGAAGTATTTTGATAAGTGTCTTGAAGTCTTTCAAAAGTGTATGAATACATATTAAAACACTACATGTATATACATTTTAACTGAGTCGTTAAGTCATCGTTAGTCGTTACATGTAAATGTTGTTTTGAAACCTTTAGGTTAATGATCTTGTTAAATGTTGTTAACCCAATGTTTATAATATCAAAAGAGATTTTAAATTATTATATTATCATGATATTATGATGTACGAATATCTCTTAATATGATATATATACATTAAATGTCGTTACAACGATAATCGTTACATATATGTCTCGTTTCAAAATCATTAAGTTAGTAGTCTTGTTTTTACATATGTAGTTCATTGTTAATATACTTAATGATATGTTTACTTATCATAATATCATGTTAACTATATATATAACCATATATATGTCATCATATAGTTTTTACAAGTTTTAACGTTCGTGCATCACCGGTCAACTTGGGTGGTCAATTGTCTATATGAAACCTATTTCAATTAATCAAGTCTTAACAAGTTTGATTGCTTAACATGTTGGAAACATTTAATCATATAAATATCAATCTCAATTAATATATATAAACATGGAAAAGTTCGGGTCACTACACCTTCCGCGAGAGTTGTTACCACGATTTTGATCGTGCGAACGATCATCGTCGTCCTTCCTCTCGTTGCGTGAGCTAGCTGTTAGGATGTCATTATCTTCGCCACTCCACATATAGTCGTGGCATTCATTAAGTGCCTCAGCATAAGTTGTTGGGACTGTATGGCGCAGACGCCTTACCAGTGTTGGATGACGTTCTGAGTTTATACCATGTATGAGTCCGGAAATCTGTTGCTCTGGTTTGAGATCTGGTATACGCAGGCACTCATTAGTATACCTTGTGAGAAATTCGCCCAAAGATTCCTTGGACTTCTGCACGATGTCATGGCATTCAATGTGAGTGCGCTTGCGTGGTCTCTGATTCTGATACTGCAGTAAAAACTTTGTCCGCAGATCCATAAACCCGGCAATACTACCCGCCGGCAATTTATTAAACCACTCACGGGCAATACCCTGTAGTGTCATAGGAAATATCTGACACGCAACCGGATCCACCCAGCCCTGAGTGCGCATTGCGCCCTCGAAACGCTGTAAAAAAATCATCTGGATCGGTCAGGCCATTGTAAGTACCCAACGTGCTAGGTATCTTTGGTGCTGATGGAAACGGATATGCGGTTATATGCGGAGGAAACTTGTCAAAGGTAGTCGGTAGCTCGAAGGGTGGTTTAACAGGATCCCCTTTCAAGTTCGCAAAGAAACGCTTCATCATGTCCTGAACAAAGTCAGGTTGTGAAAATAAGTGAACCATATCAGGAGGTGCGGCCTACATGAATTGACTTGCAAGATTTGCCTGTCCTTGAACATTTTGCCAAGGTTGACCCTGCGTCTGCGGATATAACCAAGGCTGCTGCGTTGGAAAAGAGGGATGACTTGAAGACGCAGAGTACACAGGTGGTTGTAAAGAAAGCGAAACCTGTGGCGCAGATATCTGCGAAACCTGAGGATACACACTTAAAAGCCCAACTGTATGCGCTGTGCTTTGCTGCTGTGCTGTTATCGGCGCCCAATGAGAGTTTGTATCTGGGATGACACCAAACCCCCAACTATTAAGTAACGCCTGCGCATCCGCAGGAGTTAAAAATTGCGAAACTGGGCGCGGTGGTTGCCAAGGTTGCAACGGTGTAAATGACGAATTCTGCTGAATGCTCTGCGTATGCAGAGGTATTGAAACAGTGGTACTGTAAATAGGTACCTGGCCGCAGCAAACCACATGCGGCCCCGTTGTTCCACCGCTAGTGCCTGCCAAGATGACCCTTGGATCCACTGACGAAAGTCCAACCGCGTGGTTGTGACTGGTGAGTTTGCTCTTGGCGGTGTAACCCCGTCTGAATATATCGGCTTGTACCTCTGAAAGGGTTCGCCGGATATAGGTGGAGGGTACATCGTGTACCCCGCCTGAATAGCCGCCCCCGTAGTCATAACCGGTGTCTGTTGACTACCAGACGGTACATTCTGAATATCTGTTTGGGTATGTTCCGATGATTCCTCGGAAGTCATGATACTGTTAAAGAAAAAATTCAAAAATTTTGTAAATAACGAGTCATACAATTCAAAACCTTAAAAGAAAAAGCAATTAAACAGTCTTGAATTAATTCGACTCTCAATGAAAGCACCACTTGATCATGCATATTTTAACCGTAGGGTTTAATATGCCTGCTCAATACATAAAGAGGGGCTTAAGGATCTTAGAACGTGGCTCTCCGGTCCGGCTACCGTGAATAACCCTGGCCGACATGATGATGTCGGCGGGGTGGCCAAGTGATTAAGTCCACCTCCGATAACGGTCGTCGATCAAGAGGCCCCAAATAAGGTCGTAGGTACTAGCTTACAAAAGACTAACCTGTTAACCTTGAAAAGATGCTGAATGATGCTGTTTTACGTAATGTGTATCGTATGTGATGGTTACGTAATGTGCCGTGTCTGGTAAATGATGATTAGGGTTTGTATTTATAGGCAAACCCTAATTCTAGAACCGTCCCAGATCATGATAATCTCATCCATAACTGACTCTCCCGAATCACGAATATAATTATGGAAAAGATATTTACTTGACAGCTAAGCAACCGCCGTACCGGGAACAAAGGCAATCGCACGCCGCATACCGCACACAAGAACACGCATACGCACAATAATGATTGCCCGCATACATATGTGGTGCGTCTGCGGGTTGCGGTATCATTAGTTCCTCTAACCACGAGTCAAGAAACAAAAAATTATCTACCCACAGGAAGAGAAAGTCATATTTCTCTCTCTCTCCCTCTCTACTTTAGGGTAGAGAGATTGCTTTCATGAGATCATTCGGCAAAAAAAAAGATAAATAAATAAAAAGGTAGATAAACAAGAATAAAGAATAATAAAATAAAGATAAAACTAAAAAATAAAAAATAAAAAAGAGACGCTATGAAAATGGTTGAATCAAATTTCTATGAATTTTAAAGTGTGACGGAAATTCAATTTAGCTCTAAGCGACAGGTCACAAGAAATATTACCATTACATTATATTTTTCTTCACTTTTAGACATTATTTTTTATATGCATATAAAGTATAAGTTAAGTGAATAAATGAATTTTATTTTATTATTTATTTATAAAAATGTACTGTCGAGTATTAATGTGCATATTTGAGAAGGAAAAAATAAAATAAAATGTCCATGTGAGAAAAAAAAAAAATTTGTATATCGGAGCAAAAAGGAAAGGGAGTATTATTTTAATTTTAATATATCTAATAATAATCCAGAAAAAATAAAAAAATAATACTATACGAGTACTCCGTAAAACATTATCACTCATCGTCTCAAGGAAACCCTTTCTTCCACCGCCCTGCCGGAGTCAAAAATACTTTGACCGAACCCTAGATTGATAAATCAATCTCCGGCAACTACTTGCCAGCATAATTTCTTCACTGGCGTCTGATCGCCAGCATCAACTAACTGTTTTCCGGTGAAGTCGACCTCCTGTTCCGGCGGCGACTAAGTAGGCTTTTGTTTTCTGAATTTTCTTTGGTTATTTAAAACTTCATAATCTGATATTTTAGTTTTTGAATGATATTGCTTGCTTCAATTACATTTGTTTATGGTTTATGTAGCTGTTGATTGTGCCCTAAATCTGATAAATAAATAAAAAATATATTTAATGTCATTACTATTTATGCTTTAAAGAATTGCAGTTCTTGATTATGATTGTGAATTTTAATACTAGTAGCTCTAGAATTTACTGTTTATGTAAATAAACTAATGCAGAAAGCAAATCGAAGTTTATCGCTGTAGGCAACTTTATGCATAAACAGTGTTAGAAATTATCACATTAAATCATTCGAGTAATTATTATTATTATGTAGCATAAATCATATTGCCATCTGAACTTTGTACATGTCATAGTTTGTACCTAGGGATTCGTTAGGTTTTACTATGTTATAAATTCGAATTTTATGTCAATTGAGTTTCTAATCTTGTGTGAAAGGGTTATTAAGGTTTCATTTTTGCTTTGAGACTCAAGTTATGACCTATGTCTTGGTTGAACATTGTATAGAGATTTTTGTTTCATCTATATTATCTCATTCTTATCTACAATCATTATAAATTATTGATAGTTTTTGAAGTTCTTACTAAGTGATTTCATTTTTAGGGGAATAATGGGGAAAAGAGTCAAGGGAACTGCCCGAAATGCTCGTAAAAATGTGCCACAAAAGGTAACTCCAACAATGATAGTTGATGGAGTATCTGCTGTAAAAGAGGCAAGAGTATGTCCTCATGTTAAAACGGGTGTTAATATTGACAAAATCACCTCGACAATAACATCGATGGAGTCTGTTAAGTGTAATGATTGTCGAGAAGTGGTTGTTGATAGGAACAGGGGCAAAGGCAAAGGCAAGAAAAAAGGAGGTGGTGCTGCATCCGAAGCTACAAAAGCGATTTGGGTGTGTTTGGGCTGTGGACATTTATCGTGTGGTGGTGTCGGTTTTCCTACAACACCTCAGAGTCATGCAACTCGACATGCCAAGCAGATGCAACATCAATTGGCTATCCAATATGCAAACCCTAATTTACGGTGGTGCTTTAGTTGCAATACCCTTCTCCCGGTTCAAACTTCAGAAAATGGAGAACAGAAAGATGTTCTAATTAATGTTGTTAAATTGTTAAAAACCCCGCCATCTCCAGACAATTCTGTGGATGTTGAGGATGTTTGGTTTGGAGGTGGCAGTGTCTTAAACGAGATCAAGCCATTAAATACAATAGTTACATCAGATAGTAGTGGTGCATATACGGTGAAGGGTTTAGTTAATTTAGGTAACACTTGTTTTTTTAATTCAATATTGCAAAATCTTCTAGCAATGGATAGATTACGGGATCACTTCTTGAGATTGGATGGATCCGTTGGGCCTCTTACAGTTTGTTTGAAAAAACTTTTTATTGATACTAATCAAGCAACAGTTGCCAAAAATGTGGTCAACCCTCGGTCTCTTTTTAACTCTGTTTGTGCAATGGCTTCTCAATTTAAGGGATACCAACAACAAGATAGTCACGAGTTGCTTCGGTTTTTGCTTGATGGATTGTCTAACGAAGAGTCTGGTGCACAAAATTGTAGTCCAAAACGTGGTCCCACTTTTGTAGATGCCATCTTTGGGGGGCAAACGTCTAGTACAGTAAGTTGTTTAGAATGTGGGCACACTTCAGTAGTATATGAACCTTATTTAGACCTCTCATTACCATTACCGATCAAGAAATCTTTGTCTAAAAAGATGCCATTAGTGTCTCGATCAAAGAAATTAAAACCACCTCCAAAAAGACGTGCAAATCTTGCAACGAAAATTAGTAAATCATCAGATGCGTCTTCTTCTGTTAGTGATTCATCTCAAGCTGAAAAAAACGTGATTGAAAAACTCTCTGAGATTTCACTTAAGGAACCGACTGTTTCTTCAAATAATCTGGCGATTGTAGCTTATGTTGAGCCAACCAATTTCGTTAATATCAACGTTAATGCTACAGTATCGAGTGATCATGCTACAACTGAATGTGTTGGTGATGATATGGTTACTGAAAACACTGAGCTGGTTCAAGAAACATCTAATTTGACCGATGATTGCTGGTTGGACTACCTTGAACCGAGTTCTTCATCAAATAATCACAATCTAGCATTACAAGATGAAGATTTGTCAGTAGTTTATAATGATGGAAATTGTAATGATGTTTTGTGGGAAGATGAACCACTAAAAGTTCAAGAATCAGAGATTATATTGCTTCCTTATGAACCACTCACCTCAACTAGTAATGGAAACAGGTTGGCATCATCGTCTGTCAGTTACGAACAAGAACCATCAGATTTTGATGGGTTCGGGGGTTTATTCGATGAACCTGAAGCTGCACCTGGTCCAATTATAGCTAGAAACATCAGTGAGTCTGATTCTGATGAGGTTGACAATACTGATTCTCCTGTTTCTGTGTATAAATGTCTAGCTCATTTTACAACATCGGAGCTTCTATCCAAAACTGAACACGCGTGGCATTGTGAGCAATGTTCGAAAGTGCTGGTAGAACAGAAGATGAACCTAAAGAACAAACTGCAAGAACCGGTTTCAGTTGGAGCTGAAAATGGAAGTTTGAATGTATTATCTGATTCAGGGATTGAAACTACTGTCTCTAATGGGTCGCATGATGATATCAATCGAGTAGAATCTGAGTTGGTAGAAAATGAAAATGTAGTAAATGGTCATGTAAGATCAATGATGGTTTTGGGTGAAGAGAGTTGTACTGTACAAGAGACAGATTCATGTGACGTTAATGAGCACAAGGATGAGAAGATTCAGAAAAGGGTATCCAGCCGTTTAGCTAAGAAACATGGTCTTAATGGGGTTGAAAACGGACAAGACGATTCTAATAGTCCTAAAGTGGTTAGGGATGCGTGTAAGAGGATTCTTATCAATAGGGTCCCACCAATCTTGACCATCCATTTGAAACGGTTAAGTCAAGATGCTCGTGGTCGTTTAAGTAAATTAAATGGCCATGTTGATTTCGAAGATATCATCGATCTTGAGCCCTACATGGATCCTAGGTATGATTTTCTTTTTTGTTTAATTCTTACTTCATGACCAACCAACAACTAAGTTATATTCATTTTGTTTTTATTTGGAATCAAGCATACATGTGTTTAGGGCTATTATTGCTATTATTCTGACGATTGAATGGAAACCGAATGAATTTGTTTCGTCCAAAAATGATAACATTAATGAACGTTTGATAAAAGAGACATATATTCATTTCATGCGCGGTTATGGTAGTTAAACAAAGATCTTTATTCCTAAACTACAATGTGTCAAGATATATAATACAACATGTCTCTTTAGAGATTAAAATGGCCCAACTGACCTTTTCATAAGTAAGTGGGTCGAGATTTGAGGGTAATGTGGAAATAAATGTTCAATGAAGATACGACTGTTATTGTTTGTCATTCGGAGTTTTATGATTCGACCATTTTGAGCCTTTTTTAATCCAGATGTAGTACCTTTTTTTCATATAAGCTTTGCTTAGTGACAGTTTTGACTATTTAATAATGTCGTGTTTTGAACATTTCTTGCAGCTGCAAAGACGGTGGGACCTACAAATACCGCTTAATAGGGGTTGTGGAACATATAGGTACAATGCGGGGAGGGCATTACGTAGCATATGTGAGAGGAGGTGTGAAGGGTAACAACGGTGATAGATCGTGGTACCATGTTAGTGATGCTAATGTCCGAGAGGTTTCTTTTGAGGAAGTTCTCAGGTGCGAGGCTTACATTTTGTTCTATGAGAATATGTAAGGCTGCAAATATTCTTCCTTTTAAACTTTAGTCCCTTATTTTTATGTTGTTTTTGGTAAATTAGGGGATCCTATTGAGAATATCCCCCAATTAGAGTTGAGAAAAAAATTTATTGATATTGATATATACATACAGCAGCAACTACAGAACTTCACTTTATTTTATCTTCCGTAAATCAATGGTCGTTTACGTACAGAAGTTTTGTCCTCATATCCGATTGAGTTGCCTATATATAAGTGATCCCGACAGCATATTCTGGTAGAAGGTTTTTCGAGCTTCTGCAAACTCTAAGAATACCCTTTCAAATACGTAATAACATGTTTCCCGTAATCTATGTATTTTGGTTCGATATCCGAGTTCTTCATGTAGGAAATTTGGTTTACGTGTTGACCAAAGAGCTCAACATTGAAAGAAGTTGAGCCTTTTACAACACTTCTATGTTATTTGCGCATACTCTTTACAAATTAACATTGCTAACTTGCGTGACATTTGTTGTCATTTGGAATTTATTTTTTCTACCAAATCCTTGTGACAACCGGGTACATTTAAGAGGACGAATGTATTATCATATCAGATTCGTTTGTGCAACAGATTAGAAATGCATAAAAACCGATCTGAAGAAAAACCTAAACTGGATTTTTAAAAACCGGAGCTTTGAACCGGATCAGAAATGAAGTCTCGTTTTCACAATTTTCATTGCTGAGAAAGCTTTTTCACTTGTTGCTATTAAAACCGGAAGAGTTAATACAAGATGAATCAATCTATCAAGCATTGGATACACTTCGACCCTCCCAATTTGTTTTAGGCCTCTGTTTGTTACGAAATACGTGTGACTTACAGAGAGAAACAAAATTATAGTCTTTAGTCTCACATTTTATATATGTAAACTAAAGAGAGAAAAACATTTTTTAACCTCTAGTTCATAATTTTCCTTGTATAGGTGAACTAGGGAGAGTGTGGGTTTTTTATATATTTGATTACTATTTCTTGTATATGTAATTAATGAGAGAAAGCAAAAGGCTTTTTATTTTCCTATAGTACTTTGTTCTTCTGGTCCATTAACATCAAAGTCTGATTTATATTTCATCCTTACGAGGTCGTTGTGTTGTTTATAATCTCGTAACGGATCATAAGGTATCAGAGCATCGTTCCTACAATGATCAACTACAAAGCTTCCACGAGTTTTTGAAAGTGTCATAGAAATGACCAAGTAAAAAAGAAGAAAAAGATGAAGAACAAAAAAATAATAATAATAAAAAAGTAAAAAATAAAAAGGAAAAAAGGCATGGGATGTCTATGCATGAACGTATGTGTATGAAAAAGAAAAATCACAAACCCATGTTATCTTATTTGAAAAACATGAAGAACCAGCTCCACTTGCTGATATATGTGAGTGGAAGAGATAAAGGGGATATATAGTCTAGTGAGATTGCATGTACTCAAAACTAGAGAAAGTTTAATAACAACAAAACTTTAACCCTTTCATTCTAGGCTTAATGGGAGCAGAGGCGAAGCCAGGAATTACCGATGAGGGTGACTTACTAGATATAATTATAAAAAGAAAAAAAGGAAAAAAAAGCTATATTAACAAGCCATAACAAAATATTATATAATGTTATTAAATCGTACGATTAAAATCTATACATGAGTTTGACAAAAATAATTACAAAAAAAAAAATTAAAAAATTAAAACTGCATGCGCTGAACCATTTTTAATGAAGTAACCTGTCAAAAGTAGTTAAAGTGCTACCAAATTATAGAAGTAACAAAACATATAGTAAAATGCAAGAATCTTAAGAAATTGGACCTAATGTGGTAGAAGTTGGACGCGTCTACGCTTCTTGGCAGCAAAAACATCTATTATCTCATTGAAGTAAATGTATCAGCAATTTTACTTTCAATGTAAGGAATCAAACAACTTTTAAGAAACTCATCACCCATGCTGGAATGAAGTCTCATTTTCACAATTTTCATTGCTGAGAAAGCTTTTTCACTTGTTGCTATTAAAACCGGAAGAGTTAATACAAGATGAATCAATCTATCAAGCATTGGATACACTTCGACCCTCCCAATTTGTTTTAGGCCTCTACATAACTTTGCAATCGTATGAACCTTTTGTAACTCTGGATGATTAAGCACATCGAACTCATAATGTCGCAACTCAGATTCCAGCTGAATATTTTCTTGCTCTGTAAAGTCTAAAGGATAGAACCTTTTAGCAAGACTACAAATATCATTTTCATTGAATGACTTTTTTGAGTTTAGAGCAACACTGAGTCGAAGAAGTTCTATCACAAACTCATTGAATCTAGAGTTCAACTCTTGCAACTGACTATCAATAGCAGCAAAAAATACATCAATTCGATAATGATGTTCAACAGTCACATTGTCTTTTTCGGAACGAGACCAGAATTATGTCTTTGTAAGACTGACTCATTTTAGGAACTTCAATTTTATTACTCTCACAATAGGAAACAACTTTATTCAAAAGTGATTGCCATCCTTGATCTCTCAGATTTTGAATCAAAGTCTTTGTCGTGGAAACCAAAGACAAAGCATTAACGATATCTTGAGATTTGCGTTGAAAAGCTTGAGAAAGGGTATCGGTTTTCTTCATTATTTTCTTCATCAAATGCAAAATAATAACAAAATCAAATGACAACAAGTGTGTTAGAGCATAAGAAGCATCACTTTTTTGAGAAGCATTACACCTGTTAATAACAATGTCACGTAGTACTGCAACTGCGAGACTATATAATCTTAACAAGACACATATTGATCGATAGTGTGAACTCCATCTTGTATCTCCGGGTCTTTGCAAACTTTGAATTTGATTTTCCCCTTTACCCATCTCAAGCTCTCCATTTTCGGCCAGAACTGAAATTTCAGAAATTTGGGCATCTTGTAATTGATGATGACGCTTGGCAAAATAATGTATATAATACGCATAAGGGCATTCTTTTAACATTAAAGTTTGTAATCCCTGCCATTCTCCATGCATATTATTAGCCCCGTCATAACCCTGACCTCGGATATTTTGAACATCAAGTTTATGAAATGAAATAGAAGACAATTTAATTTTTTTATGTTAGTGTGGTAGTATCTTTGACATGAATCAAGTCTAAAAACCTTTCTTTCGCATGCCCATTTCGGTCAACAAATCTCACTACAATTGCCATCTCCTCTTTCTTGGATTCATCTCGAGACTCATCAACTATCAAACGAAATTTTGCATTCCCAATTTCATCACGACTTGATTGTTGCACATTTCTAGCAAAAATCTGCAATATTTCTTTTTCCACATCGGGTGAAATGTACTTGGCATTTTGAGGAGCATTAGCCAAAACAACATTCTCAACTTCCTTGTTATAAGATGCAATTAACTTTAGCAATTCTAAAAAGTTTCCTTCATTTATTGAACTAGGCCGCTCAACATGGCCCCTAAGTGCACATGCTTGCATCGTGAGCCATTTAATTATCTCAAATGAAGTTTTCACCCTCAATCTATTGTAACATCCTCATATCGGGCCTAGACGTAAGATGCCCTTTTTGCCCTTAGGCATAATTGTGTGGTTAATTATGCATTTATTTTAATTACATATTTAGTGTTATTTTATTATTTGGTTAAGACCAGTTTGTGACAAGGGTCACAGAACAGGTTCGTTTATTAAATTTGGACTCCGTCAGCGTTGTCAAATTAAGTACGAAAGATATCAGATAACTGGTAAATACCCGTGTGTTGTGGGTTATGGGGTTTTAACCCCAAAATAAGTGTATCACCAGCTGATTTCTCTCATTTGGTTTCTTGAACCTTCCTCTCACTCACTCTCACCAACTTTCACCCTCACCATCTCAAACCCTAAATCATTTGATCTCGAATTGAAGCTTGATTTTAGTGTCAAAGCGTTCCTTGTGTTGTTGTGATTCTAACAAGGTAAAGTTTGTTTAATTTCGTGATCAAATCAGTGTCAAAATGAGTGTTTTGGTTAAGTTTTATAAAAGTGAGTATTGATGTCAAAATTGGTGTAATTTGAAGTTGTTTGAGCCTCAAAATGTTTAGTGAACAAGATGTGTTCAGTCTTGAGGTCAAAAACGTGTCCAAAATCGAAATTTGGTGATTTTGGGTTGAAACCTGTCACTTTGCTGCTGCTGCTGATGATGAACTACCTTCGGCCGATGGTCTTTGACCATCGACCGATGGTGACTGACAACCGACCGATAGTCATTGACCATTGACCGATGGTGGATGTCCTTCGGATGATGAAGTTACCTTAGACGTTCGGTCGGTGGAAGAGACCCTCGCCCGATGGTGTGGCGACAGTCGGCGGATTGTCTTGGTCAGTCGACCGATGGTCTTAGGCAGTGGAAATTTTATTAAGTGTTGGTACTTAGCCGTTATGCTACCCGCGTGACTTATGATAATCAGGATGTAAATTCTGAAAATGCATAAGTGTTAAGTAGACTTTTTAGCGGCGCTTTTGATACTGATTTACTGTACTGTGCTGTTTTGTGTTAACCGACAGAAATTAACTTGATTTTTTCTTATGTTCAGGTGATAAGGATAAGGAAGCAGCTCAGTGATAGATTATCTGAGCTAGTTGCTGGTATTCGGTGACTGGGTCTATCTCCGGATAGAGTATTAAGTAGCTGACACGCTACTTGTTCAGACTCTTTATTACTATGTATATACTCTGTATGAATACCATGTGTAGTTAGATATTGTCATGCTAGTTATGACGATTGCATGACTGATAATCTGTGATCCTATGTGGTTAGTTGGACACCAACCGAGACGGCAAGGTTTGAAACCCACCTAGGCGGCAAGGTAGGGTTTGTGTGAGGTCGACCGTGGTAGCCTGATCGGGTCATGATGTTACTGATTGTTCAGTATAGCATAGAAGGACACATGTGTTGCGTCTGAACAGTTATGCAGTTGATTCAGTAAAGCAGACTATCAGTAGACTGTAGCCTGATCAGCTAAGTCGTGTGCTCGTACAAGCTGCCGATCCTCATATTGTCAGTTGTTGTTTTATGCTAGTTCAGGACGTTAGCATATTTGTGACCCTTGCATGTTCAGTTGCTTATGCTTGATCTGTTAGATAGTATCCATTTACTTAGTAGTTGTGCTAATTCCCCCAACATTTCCACCCCTTGCAGATTAAGGTACTGCTGCTTAGGACGGGTGTTGCAGACGGGTTAGAAGACATGTTTGACTACGAGCTTACTCTGATGTTTTCATATGTAGTACTGTTTTCACGTAACACCGTCGTTTTGGAATGTAATAATGTTAACTGAGTTGATTTGTTTGCTTTGGTTTGTAAACGTTAACTATGGTTATCCTGGTAATTTTATGTACTTCCGCTGTGTTTAAAAAAAAAATCAGGGTGTTACATCTATTGTCTATAATCGTTTGAGTTGTTTAATTCTCTATCACAGTCTCTATATGACATTAAGATCATTTGTCGCATTGCTTACTTTCTCTTGAGATTTTTGATCATCAATAACACTACTAGTTTGTGTGAAAAAATCAAACATTGTTTTTTTGAGACCCATAATTTCACCTAAATATAAAGTACAACCATGTTAATAATCAATGGTATAGTCTATTTTAACAAAAAAAATTTGAACAAAACAATATTACAATATATATATATATATATATATATATATATATATATATATATATATATATATATATATATATATATATATATATAGAGGTAAAGGATCAAGCGCTAAGCTTATTTATTGAGCTAAGGAGATAAGTAATCATCCAGCCATTGATCTGAGTCATCAACCTCCCGCTCCACCTTCTTCCTCTGTTCTGCGATGTACTATGTTTAGTGGGTACGAGGGTATTCCGGTCATTTTATTTCTTTATCTAACCTAATGTTTCTTCTCCAGTTCATACAGAATTCAGATTATCATCGCTACAAATTTCCATCTCTCTACCGTGAATAAATTTCCTAATTCCCGTACTCATTCATTTATGATTAATCGATTCATATATTTCGGAATTCAAAATTAATCATCAATTTTAGGTTATTGATTTTCTCATTTGCTATTTTTAGGTCGTTAATGATCACAATTGCATCTTTTCATCTTCAATTTTGTTTTTGAATCAATAATTTATATGCTTTTGTTCGATCATACACAATCGTCGTAATCCTCGATCACTTCACGCGAGGCCTGATTTGGTATTCATAAATCCAAGATATCTGCTTAAGGGCGCAGTCTGATTAAGGGTTCCCAACGTAAGAATTGCGAGTTTTGTGTGTGTTTTTTTTATTGTGAATAATGTTTTATCTAGGGTTTATGTATGTTTGTAAATCTGATTTTATTTAGTGACAGGAAATTTCCAGGTAGCACAGACTAAATTGTACTCATATTAGCTTCTCAATATTCTATAAGATTAGTTTTTTGTTATATTATGATTTTATTATCCTTTTGTGAAGTAAAATATGAATCTTTATGATAAATAATGAATGGTGTATGTGATCAAATTTCACAGGTTGAATATCCCTCATTATTCATTAGTTACTTTGTGTGGTCTTCTCCTACACCTAGTTGCAAAGCTTATAGTGCTCTATCACAAATATGGTTTTTAGTACTTTAAAATTAGTTTTGAATTTGTCAATGATGGACACATCAGTCCATCAAATTACTTTTGCTCTATGTTATAATAGTTTAAGAATGTTTTGTTTCTCCGTAATAGGTTTAGTCTTGTTAGTCGGTTACCATACATGTTTTCATGAATCTGATGTATAAAAAAGGACCAAAAGTAGAAAGTGAACCATTCGACGCATGCTAAATGTTGACGCATTTCAACCCACAATCGTGTTGACCTGTTACCCAATCCGCTGACACACCCATCTTGCCATCTAGCATCTGAATTTAGCATAAATTATCTGTAGTTTGAGTGTAGGGTCTCATGAGCTTGGTCTTACTTCAATGTCGAGCAAGATGTTATCTTTTTGTTGCCATGGGATGAATGGTGGAACTTTTAAGTTGACCAAAGTCAAAGACGACGCTAATCCTCATATTGAGCTACTTAGCTGCATTCTGACCTTCGGGCTAAATTTAACGAGACTGCTTCATGGCATTGTTATGCACAAAGCATGATAGGGTTGCCATACGGGTATCATAATTTAGTATTTGCCTGGATAGACACTCTCACTGATGATTTTCCACCACCTTTGGATGCTAATCTGGTATTCCATTACCTTCTAAATTTATTTTCAGTCCATTATGCTACATTTATGATTGTTTAACCTTTTTTAGTTATGTTGCAGGTTGCTTATTTTATGACCGTGCGGAATCAACTGCAGCCTGCATATGCAGCTAACATGTGGAACGGAGCATTGAATAAGCGACTTGGTACCGAAGTTCTGTCTACTTTTTCTTAATTTCATATGAGTTGTGATAATATATATTTGAAGGTGGCAAATGTGTTGGTCGGATTATGGTTAAAGTGTGGTTCGGAACATAACGTAATTTCTAGCACAAGTGGGTCGATTTAGGTTGACCTGCCAACAACTATTTTTTTTTCTTTTTAGATACATAATAAAGTTAATGTATTGAATATTTTTCAAATAATCTACAAATTTAATTGTTTCTATCATTAGAATAGTACTCATTTTATGACTATAGGACGAATTGAGAGATTCTGACCACTTAAATACAATTTTGGGCCTACTTTTTTTGCAGGGTCTTGATCTTCCTGATATATTAGTCGAAGTTTAGAAGCGCGGCTCATCGTTTGCTTAGTTGGTATATGCTGACGGAAAGTCTAACTTCTTGTGTGGATTTCATTTTTAAAATGTACAAAGTAGGACTCTGGAGATCTTTCGGACGAAATTCAAGTCACTGAGTTCACAGTGAGTCATTTATCATTGTATGTTTTTGTCTCATGTCACAATTGTTAATTGCTGTTCTTTTTTTTCTATACTTAGTGATATGTGTCATTTCTAGAGAATATGTAACTTTCATCTTGAATAAATATGCATGCCCATCAACATGTAGGTATTTTTCTTGCAAGAGTTTTGTAGCCTAAGCAAGAGCTTGCAAATTGTCCAACAACACCGGCTATTCAGGTATGGATGTTGATCCCGTTTCTCAATATGTGAATCCTAACACGAGGGTTTTAAGCTCTTTTTAATATGCTTGTAGGGATCTAGTGACCGAAGGCATATTTGGTGTTATACCTGATATTTTTCAGAGTGAAGATAAAAAAACTTGTTCTGACTGGGTAAGCAATTTGTATATCACTTTGATGTTGTTGTTGTTGTTGTTGTTGGTTTTTTTTCCCAAGTCTTACGTGGCACAAAGGCCATTTCTTATTTAAAATTTATGAATGCAGGACAGACATCCTCATTTTTTCATTGAACCCGGACCCAACCATGTTGCGTTCTTATGTTAGTTGGAAGGAAGGTGTGCGATTACTTGGGCTTCTGGTATGTAAACAACATGTCTATTGTAATTTCGTTGTTATTTGGAAGATGACATGGCGGTTGGTTTTTTAACAGGTGAAAGGGATGCTTACAGATTTTGGGGATGATATGCATTGCCAATTTCTTGAAATTATCCGTAGTCTTCTCGAATGTTTTTCTTCAGCAGGACAGGTTAGGCTATTATTGATTTCATATGGCAGTTATGTTTACTTTGTTTAATGAGTTAAAGTTCAACAAATTTTTTTTTTTTTTTTTTTTTTTTTTTTTTTTTGGCAGAGAGATGCTATTGTTGAAGTCTTCTATGAAAGGCACTTGGATCAACTGATCAGTGTAATAGTAGCATCGTGCCTTCCAAATGACGTTACCTGTGTTGGTCATACTTCTAAAAGTTCTGATGGAATTCAAGCAACTGCAAAGCCTGAAATACTTCTAAACATATGTGATCTTCTATGTAAACATCCTCAGGTAAACTGTTTTTTTCCAACATTCATTCCTCTTAATCACTATATCTCTTTATTGTGATAGTTCTGACAAACTGTACTTAATTTAGTGCTTCGATTACGATTACTTTATGGAAGTTAACTCATCAAGGCCTATTTGGAAGTGTCCGCTTTGTAAAAAGCCAGTCTGCAATTTAGATATACGCATTGATCAGGATTTTCTTAAGGTAACCAAACCAAAACACATGCACATCAATATCTAATAAAAAATTTTAACGGTTACCAAATGGTACAGTACAAGTCAATCTTAACTGATCCTTTATTTTAATTAGATCTTGAATGAGGCTGCAAACAATGTTAGTCATGTGATCTTCATGGTATATTAGTCGAAGTTTAGAAGCGTGGCTCATCGTTTGCTTAATTGGTATATGCTGACGGAATGTTAACTTCTTGTGTGGCTTTCGTTCTTAAAATGTACAAAGTAGGGCTCTGGAGATCTTTCGGACGAAATTCAAGTCACCGAGTTCACAGTGAGTCATTTACCATTGTATGTATTATGTGCATCTGTGCAAGTGTATATACATAACTTTTTCGAGTTATGCAGATAAAGGATGGTTACACGCTCAACTTTTAGTAAATTTTTTAAAATTTATCATTTAATATGTTATCATCCATGTAAAATATTTTATCGTTTTTCGAGGTTATTACTATACGTATGATGAATGTTAAAGTGATGAAACTACCCTCTCGTCATAGATTTTCATATGAATAATATATTTATATTAATTTATTTGTTTTTATCATTATTTATCGCTTCAATGTTAATATTTTTTATGATAAACATTACTTTTTAGTAAAAATTTTTAGATTTATAACATAATACGTTAGCATACATCTGATGAATGTTAGTGTGCTTCGAGGATATTATTATACATCCGATGAATGTTAATGTGTTGGAACCTCCTTCTCGTGTTCACATGTATAATTTATTTATATTAATATATTTGTTTTTTATTTTATATTTAAATGTTATCATACATTCGACGAACGATGACATACATTCGACGAACGATAACATACATCCGACGACGAATGATAACATACATCCGACGAACGCTAACATACTTTCGGCGACGAACACTAACATACATTCGGCGACAAACGCTAACATACATTCGATAAACACTAACATACATTCGACGATGAACGATAACATACAATCTACGAACGGTAACATACATTCTACGAACCGTAACATACATTCGACGAACGTTAACATACATTCGGCGACGAACGATAACATACATTCGACGACGAACGCTAACATACATTCGGCGACGAACGATAACATACATTCGACGAACGCTAACGCACATTCGACGAACGCTAACATACATTCAACGACGAACGCTAACGCACATTCGACGAACGCTAACATACATTCAACGACGAACGCTAACATACATACGACGAACGATAACGTACATTCGATGAACGGTAACATACATCCGACGAACGAAACATACATTCGACGACGAACAATAACATACATTCGACGAAGAACGATAACATACATTCGACGACGAACGATAACATACATTCGACGACGAACGATAACATACATTCGACGACGAACGATAACATATATTTGACGAACGATAACATACATTCGACGAACGATAACATATATTTGATGACGAACGTTATCATACATTTGATGACGAACGATAAAATACATTCTACGGCGAAGAATAACATACATTTAACGAACGATAACATACATTCGACGAACGATAGCATACATTCGACGAACGATAACATGCATTCATCGACGAACGATAACATGTTGAATGGTAACATTTTATTATTAAGAAAGAAAAACAATCGTATAAACTTCATATAAAGTTATTATTCATCTGATTAATATTCATCGAGATGTGATTATTATTCTGATGAAAGATAACATGTTGACATCTATCAATTACAATTCATAAGATACCAAAATTAAAGACTAAACTTTTATTTTTTTATTTTTTTATTTTTTTTTGTGCGAACAGGTAAAACACAAACTATAAGAATCAACATGTGGAAACACTTGATAATTGAAAAATGGTTATCATTCATCGTTATGATAATAATAAGTAAATAATGCAACATATATTAAGAGTAAACAAAACAAATTATAGACATGATAATAATAAGTAAATAATGCAACATATGATAATAATAAGTAAATTATAGACATGATATAAGAATCAACATGTGGAAACACTTGATAATTGAAAAATGGTTATCATTCATCGTTATGATAATAATAAGTAAATAATGCAACATATATTAAGAGTAAACAAAACAAATTATAGACATGATACATAAACAGTTACTGCTTCGAAGTCGTAGGCTCGTAGCGCCAAACTCCACTGATACCGCTTCCTTCAACTTCTCAGAAGCAACAACCACCATCGTTGGCTACCCATGCGAAAAATTGGTACTAGACAAGGTCACGACAATCCGTACCAGGTTCCACCACCAATCAGATCCCTTGAAGGAACAAGTCACATAATGTAGCTCCATTACAGCCCTTTAAAGAAACAAACAAAGATTTCGTTGTTGACGCAGTCTTCCACAAAGCACTGACAGAATTGGCAGTGCCATTACACCTAACACATCCACCACCACCTGCAACACCAACCCATAGGCAACTCATGAACTACAAAATATATTCGGCAAACATGCCAAAAATCAGCAATGCAATCATAACTCCAGATGCTGAAGTAACAAGCCAATCAGTTGTCACGACCACTGAACCTGCAATCAGCTATTACTGTATCCAAATATAAAGCATCTTCGTTGACCACCTCTATGATATTTGATGGATCCTTAACAAATCTTGTGCCTTACCGGAGGATCCACTTCATGTTTTCGTCTTATGTACATGTTATCTCAGCTGAAAAGGCATACCATGAGTAAATTCAGTTGTTGAGATCACCAATTCTATGTTCATATAATTCTATGTTCATATAATGAATGTTAGTGTGCTGAGACATTTTATTTGACAAAAATGAGAAAATTAGAGTTTATTATGATGAATATTTACATTGTAGTCTAGAAAAAAAAGGGTAAAAGGGGGCAAGTAATCCGACCCCATACTCTGATGTACACAGTCCAACAGGATTACTCCCCGACTGTTTTCAACCCATCTCTGGGCACCACTAAATATTCGTCCTAGACAGGATTTGAACCTGAGACCTCTTGCAAGGAACTTAGCCCCCAACCACTAAATATTCATATTTTTTACTACCTACTTATACGTTGGAGGTCCTTTTGGAAGCAATCTCCTTATCCATAGAACATTGAGAAGAAGGACTTTCTCTACTCTTTGTCAAGAGTGTTTCACTCTGGGTGGAGAAATGACTTATCTTTATTGTAGGATAGAATAGGGGAAAGATTGTCTACATCTTACCTCCCCCGTACCCCACTTTTGTGAGTTTGGTTTTTATTGTTGTTGTCTAAAAAAGAAAAAGAAAACAATAACATCTCGATGAATATTCATCGGATGAATAATAACTTAATATGAGTTTATATGTGCTTTTCTTTTTTTAGACTAAAATGTTATCATTCATCTAATGAATGTTATCATTCATTTGAAAAATAATAACATACCATTAATATTTACTACTTTTTTGTTTTTTTAGCCAAAAAATTATCATTCATCATAAAAAATAATATCCCATGAGTATTTATGGTGACAAACCAAATATTTATCTAAAATGAAACATATCAAATAGGTCAAACCGTTTGAAAGTCACTTGAAGATCCACATTATGAATGCGTCCTGAAAAAATTAGCAGGAAAAGTAGCACCCTAGTTTAGTGGCTTTCTTCCTAAAATTTACTTACAAAAAGAGGTATGTCTTCTTTATGAACTTAGCACATGTTATCAATATGGCGTGATACCTGCAGTGTATTTTTCAAGAGAAAAAAAGTTATTTTTGTATTCTGCATCATTATTCATTCAATCTCTTGTATGAAGCCACAACTACAACTACATACAATTCAAAAGAACAACAAAACAACTGTATTGTTACCATGTGGTTGATCTGGTTAGCTTTTTAAATGATTTTTCTCTCTTATTCCTACTTGGATATCATAACATCAGCCCTACATTTAACAATACCCATTCACTGACACATAAATGATGAACAAAACTATACTCTGGTAATGAACTATGAACCTACTAATAAATACTAAACTTTATTCAATATCACCATTGATTAATGAATCTAAAGCGGTGTACTCAAAATATTTGACAGTAATGTTCATATAGTTTCACTCAGTTTTTTTGTGCTAACCATAAATAAACATAAAACATCCAGCACAATTACATGATACAAAGTATAAAAAATAAGATCTCAAAGAATAAAACTCATGAACAACGTCATCACAAAACGTACATTCAGGAACAAAGAATAAGATACCTTAGAATGAGAACATTTGAAGAACACAACAAATCCTACAATTACCGTATTTATAAAGGCAACTCCAAAACACCAGAGTCTAAAAATCGTTCACACCCTACAAACAAAGGAAAACCAACATAACCCACATTAATTCACAATATATAGACGGTTAGATATCACCGGAAATTCAAAGATTATACCGATATTGCAATCGAAGTAGAAGAAGAACGAAAAAAGAGCAGACATCATAAATACGCAATATCGCATAAAGATACAAAGAATTGACACGAAGACTGACCAATCTCAAACTACATTCAACAACGTTTGATGATTCTTCAAAGAATGATAGATATTCTGCATCTAATTGATGAATTTGAAGATATTTGCGGTTGAATTTTGGAGTCGAAACCCTCATTGTTATGAAGAAATGAAACCCTAATTTGAATCAGATGTATATGAATATTCACGTTATGCTGTTTTATTAAATGCGAATACCATAACAAATTACCAATAACCAAAATCATAAAGTAAAAATTAGTATCAAAAATTTAGGAACGAACGAACGATCTAAAACAAATATGAATAAACTCTATGAATTGTCAATTGTTTAAAGAAATATATATATATATATATATATATATATATATTAGCGGAGACAGGGAGGGAACGGAGGGTGCTGAGCCTCCCTCAATGAGCCTAACAGCAATGTAAAGTTAACATATGATTAATTATTTCACCAAAGCCACCCTCAATTTAAACTGATTTAATTTTTAAATATTCATCTAAATATCTAACTTAGTTAGGAATCATGGATGGAGCTTCTATTACAGTTATATAAGTATCGAGTAAGCCTCCCTTATCTTCGAATTCTGGCTCCGCCTCTGATCGCGAGGTACTTGACCTCTATATGATACATTTTACAAACATTGCATTCGTTTTTAAAAGACAAACTTTCATTACATCGAAAGTTGACGGCATGCATACCATTTCATAATATATCCAACTATAATCGACTTAATAATAATCTTGATGAACTCGATGACTCGAATGCAACGTCTTTTGAAATATGTCATGAATGACTCCAAGTAATATCTCTAATATGAGCAAATGCACAGCGGAAGATTTCTTTCATACCTGAGAATAAACATGCTTTCAAGTGTCAACCAAAAGGATGGTGAGTTCATTAGTTTATCATAAACATTCATTTCCATCATTTTAATAGACCACAAGATTTTCATTTCTCATAAATATACGTCCCATGCACAGAGACAAAAATAATCATTCATATGGTGAACACCTGGTAACCGACATTAACAAGATGCATATAAGAATACCCCCTATCATTCCGGGAAATTCTTCGGACATGATAAAAACTAATTCGAAGTACTAAAGCATCCGGTACTTTGGATGGGGTTCGTTAGGCCCAATAGATCTATCTTTAGGATTCGCGTCAATTAGCAGATCGGTTTACTAATTCTTAGGTTATCAAGCAAAAGGGGCATATTCGGCTTCGATCATTCACCCATATAATGTAGTTTCAATTACTTGTGTCTATTTCGTAAAATATTTATAAAAGCAGCGCATGTATTCTCAGTCCCAAAAATATATATTGCAAAAGCATTTAAAAAAGGAGTAATGAAACTCACAATATGATATTTTGTAGTAAAAATATGCATACGACGATACCGAACAATGCAAGGTTGACCTCGGATTCACGAACCTATATCATTTATATATATATTAATACATATAATCGTAATTGAACAATTTCACATGTCATAACTTACTTTATATATTATATATATTTAATTTGTGTATATACATTTTTAATGACTAATATTTATATAATTATATTAATATATATTTAGTTACTATTATATTAAAATACTTAATTTGTTATATATGAATATTAATATATAAAAATGTTAATATGATTAATAAATACTTATATGTAATATTACTAAAAGTATATTTCTATATACAATTTGTTTATTTGGTAACATAATATCAATAATAGTACTAAAAGTTGTTTTTGATTATAATGATATTATACAATTAATAACTATAAAAATAATGATTTTACAAATAATAATAATACTAATATTTATGATAATAATAAAAATAATAATATTAATAATGATAATAATAATAATAAATAGAAATAAAATTACTACCTCAATGAAATAGCCCTTAAGAAAAATGCCCAAGTCCGGGTTTGAACTCGTGACGTCCCGCTAACCCGATAACACCTATAACCATTCCCCTATCACTTTATTTCTGATTAAATCCTTTCCTAATCTAGTTAACCCTTATATCTCTGTCTCAAATTCCTTCTTCTTCCATAATTCAATATCACGTAACCAAATCATCAATAATCATCGTTATCATTTATTTGTAATTCGTCACAGAATCATCACCATCATCATACTTCAAGTCACGTACCATCATCTTACAAATCTAACCTAATCAATACTATCCCGTAATTATAACATCATAAGCATTTCATTCGAAAGCATAATTTTTTAACTACATCACTAACACGATCACCTCATTATATACTGCCATCTTCATAATCATATCATCTATCATCAACCATTATCCTAATCATCCTCGATGAATCATCATCAACAATATTGATATCTTTCGTTTATTATTTTTGTATATTACCGATATCCTTCATGTTTATACGTCTTCAGTAATTTGCCATCAAAACAACAAACACAAACATTTGTATCCCTTCATTTCCTGGGGTTTGTTCAAAGAGTAAACAGAATCATACTTACGTTATCTACTATAAAGTCTTCCTTGTGTTGTTTCTTGGCCCATCACAGCCCAACCGATAACAAAACCCAAATATTAAGTTACAATTATCGGCCCAAATATCAAGGAATTAAATCATGGCTTGCTGTAATGTAGTGATAAAAATCGATGGGCAGTCCCACCTTGCTTTTGATTTTATATTTAAAGAAAGGAACTAGTGGAAGGTGTCGGCTACCACTTTTCATAAAACAACAATACCTATTACAACGTACATACAATTATATAGCAAGTGGGTTTGTTATGATTAGGTTTTGTCTGCCATCAATGTC
This sequence comes from Rutidosis leptorrhynchoides, assembly GCF_046630445.1. Classification (NCBI taxonomy): domain Eukaryota; kingdom Viridiplantae; phylum Streptophyta; class Magnoliopsida; order Asterales; family Asteraceae; genus Rutidosis; species Rutidosis leptorrhynchoides. The sequence continues at coordinate 252,046,990 of NC_092333.1, forward strand.
TTTTATCCTAGTTATATACTGTAAATCATATCCATGATTCATCCCTAATGCTTATCACAACCCAATATTTTTTTAATTGAGCGTTTTTCATTACCTATATCATGGTCTCATCGTTCTCCCTTCCACTTTCACGATTATCACCACATCATCATATGATTCGCTGTACTCATCATAACTCATCTATCATCCAGAACAGAAGAGTGGTATTGGTGTGGTTTGTATGTGCGATTAGAACCAGAAAAGAATATAAACGTAATAGCACAACAGGTATAGTTGTAGTCGTGAATTACAAAAAGGAAAAGAAAAAGGTGAGAGGAAGAAAGTGAGAAAGAAAGGAGATGATGGTTTATGGGGTTGGATCATGGTGGGTTTCTAAGCTAATCGAAAACAGAAAAACAAAAAGAATTGTAGCAGACTGCAGCAAACAATGATTTGCAGGTGGAAGTGGTGGCGATTGTTTAAGGTGGTGAAGGTTTCGGTTCATCAAGAAGCAGCAGGCAGGGTTGCAGATCTCGGAAGTTCTCGGCGAGATCTCGGCGGGATCTCGGTTTCAAAATTCAGACGAGAAGTTTTTGCCTTCTCGTTGGGATTTCTCGGTCAACGTAGCGATATCTCGGTCAACTATCCATTTTCTCGTAAATCTCGCGAGATCTCGCGAGATCTGGGCCATCTCGCGAGAAATTAGTCAATATTCTGGTCAAATTATTTTTAGGGTTTTTTTTTTTACAAAACGTAATAGCGGCCACTCCAAATCAGATTTACTCTCTGTAACAAAGAAAAGGCGATTAGGGTTTCAATCTGCAATAACTTCTCCTTCGATTATCACTTTATCAGGTATTAATTTCATTTTCATTTAATATTTCTTCGATTTTCAATTTAGATCTTCATCTATCATCATCTATAAACTTCGATTACCAGGTTCCTAATGTGTTGTATACTTATTACTTGTATAATTGACTAATTGTATTGTATATTTGTACCATCTATGATCTATGTATCATAAATTCATAATTTTGTGTTGTAAACTTTACTTGTTGAGTTGTTGTCATTAGTTACTTTGTGGATACATTTGATAATGTGGTAAAGTTGATTCACATAATTGTATTTTATTGTGTAATTACTAGTAGGTATATAAAATAATAATGTAGTAAAGAAATTCGAATTTGTGTTGTATTGTATGATTTGTATCATCAGTAACTTTGTGGCTAGTTAGTGACTTAGTGTACCAGTGTATGTGTATGATACTATGATCCATACCTTTGTGGTTCCTATAGTTATCTCAACAACTTTGAAGTTGTGCTTAATCTATGTATGATAATTCAGGTTCATAATAATGTTGTATAGTTGTATAGCTTATGTGTATCATAGTAGTGTATCACATTGAGTTTCTTTTAATTGTAGAGTTATAGTTCAATGACAGAAGCATCTACGGGACCATCGATTAACACTACGGCTTGTAAAGAACTCAAGAGAAAATCTGATGATGTTGGGTGGAAATATGCGTATTTGGCAAATGCAAACAATTTACAAAGAGTGAAATGTACACTATGTGGCAAGGAAATGTCGGGTGGTATACATAGACTGAAAGAACACATCGCGGGTGTAAGGGGAAATGTTCAACCATGTTCTAAAGCCAAAAAAGTAGATAAAGACAAATGTCAAAAAGCTCTTGATGAGCTAGACTTAAAAAAGAAAGCTAAACAACATCATGATAGATATTTGAGAGAGGAAGTAAACATTCGTAGGGAAAACCCGATTGACCTTGATGAGATGCAAGAATCGTTTGGAGAATTGAAGTCACAACGTTCTTTTGGTCCTATGGACAAGTTTACATCCGTTGAAAAGGGAAAGGGTAAACAAACTAATCTTGAGAATGCTATGAGAAAAGAACAACTTATGCGTGTGAAGGAGTACATTGCTAGGTGGGTTTATGAATGTGCGATTCCATTTCACGCTATTGAGACGGATAGTTTCAAAGCTTTATTGGAGGCGGTTGGTCAATTTGGATCTAATGCTCAACCTCCAAGTAGATATGAGTTGGGAGAATCTTTGTTAAAAAGGAAGATGGAAAGAACAAATAATCGTTTGAAGTTATATGAAGATGAATGGGCGGCAAATGGATGCTCGATCATGACGGATTGCTGGACTGATGCTAAAAGAAGGAGCATCATGAATTTATGTGTCAATTCAAAGTCGGGTACCGTTTTCCTCTCATCTACAGAATCTTCTGATCAGTCTCACACTAGCGAGCACATATATGATTATGTCGAGAGTTTTATTCAGAAAGTCGGTCCCAAAAATGTTGTCCAAGTTGTGACAGACAATGCCTCAAATAATATAGGAGCGGCAAAGTTGTTGAGGGAGAAACGACCTACAATATTTTGGACATCGTGTGGGGCGCACACTATTAATCTTATGCTTGAAGGTAATAAATTATTTATTGTACATTGTTACTGATGCTATTTATACTGCTGCTACTAAACTACTACTGTTAAACTGCTGCTACTAAATTATTTATTATACATTGTTACTTATGCTTGAAGTTGTTGCTATTTTATCTTTCATTGTTACTGCTGTGACCAAACTGCTGCTACTAATCTGCTGCTACTTATGCAGTCTGCAACTAAACTGCTGCTAATAAACTGCTGCTACTAGACCACTGTTAATTTTACTTGCTACTGCTAAAAAACTGCTGCTATTAAACTGATGTTGCTACTACTACTATTTATAAGTGTTTATTTATTTTTTAAGGTATTGGTAAGGAACAAAGGTATAAGTCTATACTTGATAAAGCAAGGAAAATAACAGTGTTCATTTACTCCCATCATAGAACGTTAGCTTTGATGCGGCAATACACGAAGAAAAGAGATATTGTGAGACCGGGAGTTACAAGGTTTGCTTCCTCTTTTCTTACTTTACAAAGTTTACTTGATAAGAAAGGGCAATTAAGACAAATGTTTGCGAGTAACGAATGGGAAGCATGTAAGTCATCAAAGACGAAGGTGGGGGGTGATGTTTATAAGTTGGTGAATGACAACAAATTTTGGGCCGGCGTGACAAGCTGCCTAAGTGTGTTTGCACCTTTAGTCAAAATTTTACGAATGGTAGATGCGGATTGGAAGCCTTCCATGGGTTTTCTACATGGTGAGCTCAAAAAGGCTATACAAGAAATAAAGGATGCCTTGAACAATAGAAAAAGTTTAGTTAAACCTATCATGGATATCATCTTAACTAAGATGGATGGTCGATTAGATTCAAGCCTACATTTGGCGGCTTATGTTTTGAACCCTTATTATTTTTATAATGATATAAGTGTTCAAAATGATGAAATTGCGAATGATGCGGTTGTTGAGGTTATTGAGCGAATGTTTTGCGATGATTTTGAGATGCAAAAACTAATAGTGTTGGAGGAGTTGCCGATTTACAAAAGCAAACAAGGAAAATTTAGTCGGTTACTTGCACTCAAAGGATGTGAGAAGAACGATGATAAATATGATCCGGGTAATACAATTAAGTATCATATATCATATAAAACTATATTATTAATATTAATAGTTATTAGTTTTTTTATATTTATCAACTTATTTAATTTATCTTTTAAATTGTAGCAAGTTGGTGGGCAAGTTTTGGTGCCTCCACTCCTAATTTGAGACGGGTTGCTATAAGGATACTTTCCTTAACTACGAGCTCATCGGGTTGTGAGAGGAATTGGAGCACTTTTGAAGCAGTTAGTGACTATAAGTTTTAAATAATATATTACATGTTAAATTATCCTTTTTAATTATACTATTCTTAACTTTGCAGGTGCATACAAAAAAAAAAGAAATAGACTAGGGCCATCTAAGTTGAACAACCTTGTTTATGTTCAATTTAATGCAAATTTGTTGGATAAAAACAAAAGAAGGAGGGAGAGAGGACATGATACCCTATTATCGAGAAATGATGCAAGTGAGGCACAAGATTGGATTTTAGATGAAGAATTGATTGCGGAGGCACAAGATGTGAATGAAGCTTTACCACCTCGAAGAAGCGTGAGAACTCGGGATCTTTTCGAGGATTTTGAGTCGGAGAGTGAGGTGGAGGAAGTAAATGAAGAATTTGAATACGAGTCGGATGGAGTTGAAATCCTTGAACAAGTATATGAACACGACAACCTCTTCTACGATGTTGAAGAATAATGGAATTCTACTTTATGTTTTGTTAATGCCATTTGATGTTTAGTGTTTTTGGTGTAATTTGTGCAGAATGATGCTACTGATTTTCTACTACTAATGATGCCATTTCATATGTAATAATTGTTGGTAGCTATTTTACATTGCTATTGATGTTATTTTACATTGTAGATTTGTAGTAACTTCTAAATCTCTTGCACCTACTGATTAGCTAGTGATGTTATTTATATTTTATATATGTATAATATTTGAGTCTTCAAATGCACCTATTATATGATTTATTATATTATAAAAGTTCAAAAGTCAACTAAAGTCAACGCCCGAGATCTCCCCGAGATTAATCCGAGATGCCGAGATCTCCTCAAAAAAGTCTAAACGAGATCTCCTCGAGATCCGAGATCTCCAACCTTGGAAGCAGGTATATATATATGTTTGTTTGAGTTATTGTGTGTATCCAAGTGTGTTCATGTCTCTATGTATATATAGAATGATAATAATCCATTAGTTACAAATGATGTATTGAATTGACAGAATATTTCGAGTAGACAGAGAATTAAAATTAGATAGTGACCTAAAACAGATTTTAACTTCTTGTATTTGTCGACAGAATTCATTACATAAATAAAACGTGGTGATGGAGATGGATAGTTGACAGCTTGTGATGGTGTTTTTGGATTTCATGAAGAAGAAATGAAGATAGAGAGAGAGAGAAAATGGTTTGGTCATATAAATCTACTGCAATTGTTATAGAATAGATAAAGATATATGTGAAGATAGATAGAAGTTGATAGATTGAGAAAGGTACTAGATTGCAGGCAGAAACGAAATTTTATAAAGTTGGATAGGGATGTTAAACAAAATCGTACGAGTTTGTGGATTAGTTTATTAATCAGATTCCAAAAAGTACAAATCAAATACAGTTAGAAAAGGGTGTGAAACTGATGTGTAAAATCGTGTATATTATTTATCAATGGAAAATGCCGGTTAAAATATTACTACACACTAACGGGCAGTGTACCCGATCGTGTAATAGTATAAAGTTGGTAATTCCGAAATCGTTCCAAGGACAGTTTAAACGTGAGAATTAAGATTGTAACTAATAAAATAAACTAAGTTAGTCTATGAAAATCGAAAGTACGAGATAGTTTGTTTTGTGGCTATTTAACGATTAGCCAAATCAAAGATTGATTAAAAGTAAAAGAACAATATTTTTGTATTTTTTTAAGTTTATAAGAATTAAATGCAGACTCAACGAAAAGTAAAGATATTTGAATTCAATAGATAAAAGTATGTTCGCCTAGATCTCCTATTCGCAGTGTCGGATGATTTGTTATTAAGCACTAGTTCAATTTATCAATACATGCAACTACAGAGTCGGTTTACCCAGAGTTCTCTTTTAGCAAACACATCAAACTTGGATTTATTAGCTTAGGGTTCCCTTTCACCAAAGACCTCTTTCGTTTGTGACTTAGTAATTAACTAATTATAAGATTAAGATTCAATTGGTTACGCGTTCGCTCCACACAATTCACCCATGTTTTGTTTAATCTATGTTACCCGGTTTACCCCCTTGGTCAAGTAAGCACCCAATTGGTTAAGACAAATCAATTGAAAACTAGTGTACTAAATTGAAACAGGGTTCCCTTTGTTCAAACAAGATCACTAATCAACCTAGTAACAATAATCAACACCCACAAGAATGGTTCTTAATCAAAACTCATAATTATCATGCATTAATCAATAAAACATTAAAGTATCATCCAAACACATACGAATATTCAATCTAGACAAACATTAAAGTGCTTAGCCAACCATGGCTAAAACCAAAATCACAAATAAACAATTAAGAGTATTCATTATGAAAATAAGAATTAAACCTAATGAAAATTGTGTTCTTGAATGATGAACGGATCGAGACGCGTTTCCGGAATGATTGATGTGTTAGAATGATCTTGGGGTTCCCCAAAAATCACCCTTTTTCGTCAAAAAGCTGCTGGAATTTGTCTGGATGCAAAAGTGAATAATTAGGGTAAATTTTCGGGCTTTAAATAGGTCCATTCTGAATCCGGTTGAAATTGGAGCGGCGCTCCAATAGTGGCGCGGCGCGCCATTTGCTGTAACTTTGATTTCTGGCCACCTGCAAACTGTCGAACTGGATTTCTAGCCTACTGGAGCGGCGCTCCACAATTCTGAGCGGCGCTCCAGGCCTCTTTTGCTGAATCTGAGCTGAAAACTCACTAATATTCGTCAAAACTCGAATCGAACCAAACTCTTTCACTCGTTTACATAGAAAATCACCAAAACCATCAAATAACTTCAAATTTAACCTTCTTGGTCTTGGAACTCAAACTTTCACAACACTTATCAAAATAACACCAAATCGTATCCAAAAAGACCAAAATGTACCCGATATCGCTAAGGAAAACGCGTATGAATTATGTGATATCAAACAACCCCACACTAGAGTTTTGCTTGTCCTCAAGCAATTAAACTCGATAATAATCTTCTACCATATGATAACTTCTTCAACATGAATGTAGAATCAAACTCGTAATTAACAAACCACGAACTAGCATGGGCACGATTTGGATGTAAATACCAACCATACCTCCCACTTGCATTCCCCAAAATTAACTTCCCAATCCTCAAGCAAATAGTATGAACAAAGTAGCTAAATATAATCTCGAATAGCGTACCAAATAAAATGAGGCAAAGAATCTCGAACCATAGTGTAAGTCTTCAAAGGAATCGGGAATCAAGTGGGAGCCAAACACCAAGAAAACAATTGAACGCATGTGCCAAAAAGAACGCACGGGCTACCCCTCAATTGGTCAAGCCAATGCCTCCCACAGTACCTAACATCACGAGATGTCGGTAAGAAAATAATGTGCTTAGGAGGATACACATTACGTCCAGATATCATCGATAATCATGAGGTGATCATCTAATCCGTTAAGTCAACCATAAAGATTGAGGTTCATCAGGCTTAAAAGCTGATATCTTACCTTTCCGGAGGTTATCCACTGGGAATCTGATCAATCACTGACATTTTGTGTATCATGGTGCGCTTCCCATTTGGCTAGCAAATCTCCCTTATTGAGATAAGCTTTGACTACCAGTTTTCCTGTTTGACGTTGAGGCCTGGTAGATTTCCAGTCGATTTTAGCAATGACTTTTCAAGATTTTTCGTCACCCTACAACTGGTCTGGACTACAACTTCTGAAACAAATCAGTAAGTGTGTCGTTCGGGAGACTTGACTCCTTTTAGGATGGAATAGATACATCTTATGTGGTTAAGTAAGGTGGTCGGGTGCAACATTGTCCTTGTTAGGAGAAACAATGAGGATCGCCCTGTTAAGTTTTCGATCTAGCGCATGATCCGGTTTCGACCACACGCCACTATCACCGTTCATACGGTTGACACCCGCCTTGGAGCAGATGACCTACGTATGAATTTTAATGTTCATGTAGGATTTCACATTCAAAATAATGAACATGTTTTGAAAGTTCAAGACTTTCTCCTCTAACAGTACCTCATCGTGAAATGATGGGTAATGAAATGGTATCGCTTAAGAGGTATACGTACCAAGTGAAACGGTCGAAAGACTTTACTTCCTTAATGAGTGGATCTGAGTCACTCGGGAATGCCAATCTATTTCAATTGACACTCAGTTTAAATCCCAAAAACCTTTGGGTGCCATATCTTTTGACTATGGGTTGTGTTGGCTAAGCAAACACAAGCGCGTAGCTATTGTTCCTAAAAAGGATAGCACTGGTGAAGCTCTAGGCTCCTCTTCCCACAGTATCACACCATTGAATGATGTAATAATAAAATGATATAGTTTCGGAAGTCTGCTATACCAAGTAACCAAAAGTTTGTGATCTGGCAAGTGATTCGGTCACAATCACGCTATGCAATCACCGCTCTCTCACGGTTTACACTCGTTTTGGTACAGGTGACCTACTATTGAGTTCCCCGAACTCGTAGGATTTCATGTTCAAAATAATGAACATGTGAAACAATTTTGGCTTCTTTGAAAACACGAAATATACCATAAAATACCAAGCCAATTTTCAGAATAAAGGTTTTGGCCAAATTTTCCATTGTTTTTCTACTTTTTATTTTATTTTTAAACTAACTTTTCTATTTTTTTTTATTTTTACCCCTAATTTTTTCATTTTTTACGACCAAAACCCGTAACTTGTTTTACCCATAACTTCTTCATTTTAAATTCGTTTTGAGTGAATCAAATTGCTTTGGTTTCATATTGAACTCTAATTTAAGAATCCAAACAGAAAAAGTATAGGTTTACAGTCAGAAATTTAAGTTACATGTCAATTACTAAAGAGGTAGTCATTTCCGTCGAAAGAACGACATCTTGATGACCATTTTGAAAAACATACTTTCACTTTGAGTTTAACCAAGATTTTTGGATATAGTTTCATGTTCATATGAAAAATCATTTTCCCAGAAGAACAACTTTTAAATCAAAGTTTATCATAGTTTTTAATTATCCAAACCAAAACAGCCCCCAGTTTCACTACGACGGCGTATATCCGATTTTATGGTGTTCATCGTGTTTCCAGGTTTTAAATCATTAAGTTAGCATATCATATAGATATAGAATATGTGTTTAGTTGATTTTAAAAGTCAAGTTAGAAGGATTAACTTTTGTTTGCGAACAAGTTTAGAATTAACTAAACTATGTTCTAGTGATTACAAGTTTAAACCTTCGAATAAGATAGCTTTATATGTATGAATCAAATGATGTTATGAACATCATTACTACCTCAAGTTTTCTGGATAAAACCACTGGAAATGAGAAAAATGGATCTAGCTTCAAAGGATCCTTGGATGGCTTGAAAGTTCTTGAAACAGAATCATGACACGAAAACAGTTCAAGTAAGATTTTCACTCGAAATAAGATTGTTATAGTTGTAGAAATTGAATCAAAGTTTGAATATGAATATTACCTTGAATTAGAAAGATAACCTACTGTAAATAACAAAGGTTCCTTGATCTTAGATGATTACTTGGAATGGATTAGAAAGCTTGGAAGTAGACTTGCAAACTTGGAAGTATTCTTGATTTTTATGAAACTATACTTATGGAATTTATGAAGAACACTTAGAACTTGAATATGGAACTTGCGAGAGATCAATTAGATGAAGAAAATTGAAGAATGAAAGTGTTTGTAGGTGTTTTTGGTCGTTGGTATATGGATTAGATATAAAGGATATGTAATTTTGTCTTCATGTAAATAAGTCATGAATGATTACTAATATTTTTGTAATTTTATGAGATATTTCATGCTAGTTGCCAAATGATGGTTCCCACATGTGTTAGGTGACTCACATGGGCTGCTAAGAGCTGATAATTGGAGTGTATATACCAATAGTACATACATCTAAAAGCTGTGTATTGTACGGGTACGAATACGGGTGCATAAGAGTAGAATTGTTGATGAAACTGAACGAGGATGTAATTGTAAGCATTTTTGTTAAGTAGAAGTACTTTGATATGTGTCTTGAAGTCTTTCAAAAGTGTAAGAATACATATCAAAACACAACATGTATATACATTCTAATGGAGTCGTTAAGTCTTCGTTAGTCGTTACATGTAAGTGTTGTTTTGAAACCTTTAAGTTAACGATCTCAATTAATGTTGTTAACCCAATGTTTATTATATCAAATGAGATATTAAATTATTATATTATCATGATATTATGATGTATGAATATCTCTTAATATGATATATACATTAAAATATCATTACAACGATAATCGTTACATATAAGTCTCGTTTCGTAATTCTTGGGTTAGTAGTCTTGTTTTTACATATGTAGTTCATTGTTAACACACTTAATGATATATTTAAATATCATTTTATCATGTTAAATATAGTGTATCAATATCTTAATATGATACATATGTATTTAGTAGACGTTATCATAACGATAATCGTTATATATATCATTTCGAGTTTCTTAACTTAGTAATCTCATTTCTTATGTATATCACACATTGTTAATATACTTAGTGCGATACTTACTCATCATAATCTTATGTCAACCATTTATATATATGTCTATATATACCACAATATGTAGTTTTTACAATTTGTAACGTTCGTGAATCGCCGGTCAACATGGGTGATCAATTGTCTATATGAAACTTATTTCATTTAATCAAGTCTTAACAAGTTTGATTGCTTAACACGTTGGAAACATTTAGTCATGTAAATATCAATCTCAATTAATATATATAAACATGGAAAAGTTCGGGTCACTACAGTACCTACCCGTTAAATAAATTTCGTCCCGAAATTTTAAGCTGTTGAAGGTGTTGATGAATCTTCCGGAAATAGATGCGGGTATTTCTTCTTCATCTGATCTTCACACTCCCAGGTGAACTCGGGTCCTTTACGAGCATTCCATCGAATCTTAACAATCGGTATCTTGTTTTGCTTAAGTCTCTTAACCTCACGATCCATTATTTCGACGGGTTCTTCAATGAATTGAAGTTTTTCATTGATTTGGATTTCGTCCAACGGAATAGTGAGATCTTCTTTAGCAAAAAATTTCTTCAAATTCGAGACGTGGAATGTGTTATGTACAGCCGCGAGTTGTTGAGGTAGCTTCAGTTGGTAAGCTACTGGTCCGACACGATCTATAATATTGAATGGTCCAATGTACCTTGGATTTAGTTTCCCCCATTTACCAAATCGAACAACGCCTTTCCAAGGTAAAACCTTAAGCATGACCATTTCTCCAATTTTAAACTCTATATCTTTTCTTTTACTATCCGCGTAGCTCTTTTGTCGACTCAGGGTGGTTTTCAATCGTTGTTGAATTTGGATGATTTTCTCGGTAGTTTCTTGTATTATCTCCGGACCCGTAATCTGTCTATCCCCCACTTCATTCCAACAAATCAGAGACCTGCACTTTCTACCATAAAGTGCCTCAAACGGCGCCATCTCAATACTAGAATGATAACTGTTGTTGTAGAAAAATTCTGCTAACGGTAGGTGTCGATCCCAACTGTTTCCGAAATCAATAACACATGCTCGTAGCATGTTTTCAAGCATTTGTATCGTCCTTTCGCTCTGCCCATCAGTTTGTAGATGATAGGCAGTACTCATGTCTAGACGAGTCCCCAATGCTTGTTGCAATGTCTGCCAGAACCTTGAAACAAATCTACCATCCCTATCAGAGATAATAGAAACGGGTATTCCATGTCTGGAGACAACCTCCTTCAAATACAATCGTGCCAACTTTTCCATTTTGTCATCTCCTCTCATTGGCCGGAGGTGTGCTGACTTGGTGAGACGATCAACTATTACCCAAATAGTATCATAACCACATGCAGTCCTTGGCAATTTAGTAATGAAATCCATGGTAATGTTTTTCCATTTTCATTCCGGGATTTCAGGTTACTGTAGTAGACCTGATGATTTCTGATGTTCAGCTTTGACCTTAGAACACATCAAACATTCTCCTACATATTTAGCAATATCGGCTTTCATACCCGGCCACCAAAAGTGTTTCTTGAGATCTTTATACATCTTCCCCGCTCCAGGATGTATTAAATATCTAGTTTTATGTGCTTCTTTAAGTACCATTTCTCTCACATCTCCAAACCTTGGTACCCAAATTCTATCAGCCCTATATCGGGTTCCGTCTTCCCGAATATTAAGATGTTTCTCTGATCCTTTGGGTATCTCATTCTTCAACTTTCCTTCTTTTACAACCCCCTGTTGCGCCTCCTTTATTTGAGTAGTAAGGTTAGTACGAATAATTATATTCATAGCTTTTACCAGTATAGGTTCTCTGTCCTTTCTACTCAAAGCGTCGGCTACCACATTTGCCTTCCCCGGGTGGTATCGAATCTCAAAATCATAATCATTCAACAGTTCAATCCACCTGCGTTGTCTCATATTCAGTTGCTTCTGAATAAATATATGTTGGAGACTTTTGTGATCGGTATATATAATACTTTTGACCCCATATAAATAATGCCTCCAAGTCTTTAATGCAAAAATAACAGCACCCAATTCCAAATCGTGAGTTGTATAATTTTGCTCGTGAATCTTCAATTGTCTAGACGCATAAGCAATCACCTTTGTTCGTTGCATTAATACACAACCGAGACCTTGCTTTGATGCGTCACAATAAATCACAAAATCATCATTCCCTTCAGGTAATGACAATATAGGTGCCGTAGTTAGCTTTTTCTTCAATAACTGAAACGCCTTCTCTTGTTCATCCTTCCATTCAAATTTCTTCCCTTTATGCGTTAGTCCAGTCAAGGGTTTTGCTATTTTAGAGAAATCTTGGATGAATCTTCTGTAGTAACCAGCCAATCCTAAAAATTGACGTATATGCTTCAGAGTTTTTGGGGTTTTCCACTTTTCAACGGTTTCGATCTTTGCCGGGTCCACCTGGATACCTTCTTTGTTCACTATGTGACCGAGGAATTGAACTTCTTCCAACCAAAATGCACACTTTGAAAACTTAGCGTACAGTTTTTCTTTCCTCAATACTTCTAGCACTTTTCTCAAATGTTCTTCGTGCTCTTGATCATTCTTTGAGTAAATAAGTATGTCATCGATGAAAACAATGACAAACTTGTCAAGATATGGCCCACACACTCGGTTCATAAGGTCCATGAACACAGCTGGTGCGTTAGTCAATCCAAACGGCATAACCATAAACTCGTAATGACCATAACGCGTCCTAAAAGCAGTTTTTGGAATATCATCCTCCTTTACTCGCATTTGATGATATCCAGAACGTAAATCGATTTTTGAATAAACTGATGAGCCTTGTAGTTGATCAAATAAGTCATCAATTCTCGGCAGTGGATAACGGTTTTTGATGGTAAGTTTATTCAACTCTCTGTAGTCAATACACAACCTAAATGTACCATCCTTCTTCTTGACAAACAAAACAGGAGCTCCCCATGGTGATGTGCTTGGTCGAATGAAACCATGTTCTAATAGTTCTTGCAGTTGGCTTTGCAGTTCTTTCATCTCGCTGGGTGCGAGTCTGTAAGGAGCACGAGCTATTGGTGCAGCTCCTGGTACAAGATCTATTTGAAATTCAACAGATAGATGTGGAGGTAGTCCCGGTAATTCTTTCGGAAATACATCGGGAAATTCTTTTGCGACGAGAACATCATTGATGCTCTTTTCTTCAGTTTGTACTTTCTCGACGTGTGCTAGAACAGCATAGCAACCTTTTCTTATTAGTTTTTGTGCCTTCAAATTACTAATAAGATGTAGCTTCGTGTTGCCCTTTTCTCCGTACACCATTAAGGGTTCTCCTTCTTCCCGTACAATGCGAATTTCATTTTTGTAACATACGATCTCTGCTTTCATCTCCTTCAGCTAGTCCATGCCAACTATTACATCAAAGCTCCCTAACTCTACTGGTATCAAATAAATCTTAAATATTTCGCTACCCAGTTTAATTTCTCGATTCCGGCATATATAATCTGCTGAAATTAATTTACCGTTTGCTAATTCGAGTAAAAATTTACTATCCAACGGCGTCAATGGACAACTTAATTTAGCACAAAAATCTCTACTCATAGAGCTTCTATCCGCACCCGAATCAAATAAAACGTAAGCAGATTTATTGTCAATAAGAAACGTACCCGTAACAAGCTTCGGGTCTTTCTGTGCCTCTGCCGCATTAATATTGAAAACTCTTCTGCGAGCTTGTCCATTCGTGTTCTCCTGGTTCAGGAAATTTCTAATAATGTGGCCCGGTTTTCCATATTTATAACAAACTACATTGGCATAACTTGCTCCGACACTACTTGTTCCGCCATTACTCGTTCCAACACCATTTGTTCCTGTCGTTCTGTTAACCCCTGGTCCGTAGACCTCACACTTCGCCACGCTATGACCATTTCTTTTACACTTGTTGCAAAATTTGGTGCAAAACCCCGAGTGATACTTTTCACACCTTTGGCATAGCTGCTTCAGATTGTTGTTGTTGTTGCGGTTGTTATTGTTGTTGGGATGATTGTTGTAGTTGTTGTTGTTGTTGTTGTTGTTGTTGTGCCGTCTGTTGTAGTTGCGATTGATGTTGCGATTGTTGGGATAGTTGTTGTTGTTTTGGTGACTCTTATCACCGTTTTTCTCCCACTTTCTTTTGACTAACTTTACGTTGGCCTCTTCGGCCGCCTGTTCTTTAATTCTTCCCTCAATCTGGTTCACTAGTTTGTGAGCCATTCTGCATGCCTTTTGTATGGAGGTAGGCTCGTGTGAACTTATATCTTCTTGGATTCTCTCCGGTAACCCTTTCACAAACGCGTTGATCTTTTCTTCCTCATCTTCGAACGCTCTCGGACACAATAGGTACAATTCTGTAAATCGTCTTTCGTACAAAGTAATATCGAATCCCTGTGTTCGTAACCCTCTAAGTTCTGACTTGAGCTTATTGACCTCGGTTCTGGGACGGTACTTCTCGTTCATCAAGTGCTTGAATGCTGACCACGGTAGCGCGTATGCAGCATCTTGTCCCACTTGCTCTAGATAGGTATTCCACCATGTTAACGCAATACCTGTGAAGGTATGAGTAGCGTACTTCACTTTGTCTCCTTCAGCACACTTACTTATGGCAAACACCGATTCAACTTTCTCGGTCTACCGTTTTAATCCGATTGGTCCTTCGGTCCCATCAAATTCTGAAGGTTTGCATGTAATGAATTCCTTGTAGGAGCATCCTACACGATTTCTTGCGCCGTTAGCTGTATTGCTAGATTCAGAGTTATTGTTGGTATGTAGCGCGGCCTGTACTGCGGCTATGTTTGAAGCAAGAAAGGTACAAAATTCCTCTTCGCTCATATTCAAGTTATGTCGAGTAGTCGGTGCCATTTCCTTCAAAATAGTCAAATGAAATAATTTAATCATACAGTATATTAAGAGTAGTCAATAGTATCTCGTAGCATAATATGAACTCATTTATAAAAGCTTTTTCTTCATATTAGCGTTTTATAATTTTAAATTCGGGTACTACCTACCAGTTAAGTTCATACTTAGTAGCTAATATACAATTCAACTACTACAATTCCATATGAAAAACTGATTATAATAATATATCAGATACAAATATTCTTTAAACTTACAACTTCGCTATATTACATATAACATGAAATATAGTACACTATGATACAGGACAGTTTTGAAGATAAATCTAGTTAATACGCAAGTTGTTCAGCAAAGGAAATAAAGACACGTAATTCATAAGTCCAGAAACAAGTCATGCATTCTGGTTTTACTAAGACGACTTCCCATCCTTGGTCTTGTGGAAAATAACCGTTATGACCATTAGCTAGGCAGCATGTTGTAATGTCGTCAAAAGGACGAGGGTTTTGTAATGTCCAACAGCCCCGTAATAATCTAAAAACCATGTTTCTTACCCCAACTACTGAATCCGTCACTTGTGGGAAAGTTTTATTTAAAAGCTGCAATCCGATGTTCCTTTTCTCACTTTGGTAAGAAGCGAACATCACTAACCCGTAAGCATAACATGCTTCTTTATGTTGCATGTTAGAAGCTCTTTCTAATTCACGAAATCCTATGTTGGGATATGTTGAGTCAAAATAGGTTCTTAACCCGTAGCGTAAAATTGCATTTGGGTTCCCCGCATTTAACGCTTTAAAGAAAACACGGTGTAACTTAAAGTCTCCCCAATGTGATATACCCCACCTATCAAAGGAAAGCCTTTTATAAACTAAGGCATTTTTGGAAAGTCTTTCAAATGTTTGACAAGTTAATTTCGCCATAACTAAATGTGCTGATGAATTCTGACCGACTCTAGACAAGATTTCCTCAATCATATCCTCTGGTAGGTCTTCTAAAATATTCGGTTGTCTACCCTTAACGTCCATTTTGTTTTTATACTTTAAAATAGACAAGGATTAGATTCGTAATAACAAACAATACAAGCAAGTTTTACATAGAACATAAAAGTACAAGCACACTACAATACATTTATTACACATCATGCTCGCACCCCTTTAATCTGAATCACTGGTTTCTTCTTCTTCGGACTTGGTTCTTTTTCCTAATCTTCTAGGGATATATGATGTTCCTCTAATACGAGTCGTCGTTTTTCACATTGGTTTAGAAAAACCTGGTGGTTTAGAGGTTCCCGGGATATTGTCACGATATTGAAAATACGGGTGTTGACGGTACATATAAAATTCATCGGGGTCGGAATCAGATTTCTCTATTTTGATGCATTTTCCCTTATTATTTTCTTTTGCCTCATTAAATTGGGTCGGGGTAATTTCTATAACATCATCGGAATCCTCATCAGGATCCAATTCATTGGAAAATTGGTAATTTTCCCAATATTTTGCTTCCTTAGAGGAAACACCATTGACCATTATTAACTTTGGTCCATTGGTTGAGGATTTTCTTTTATTTGACCGATTTTATGTGGTTCCTACTATTCCCCCCTCTGGAACCTCTTCTTCTTCTTCTGGTTCCTCTTCTTCCGGTTCCTCTTCTTCCGGTTCCGTTTCCTCTTCTTCCGGTTCTTCAGAAACTTGTGAATCTTGCCAATATATATTCGACTCTTCGTTATTATTATGTGAGTCAATGGGATTTGTGCTAGAGGTAGACATCTATCACACAATATCAAACATGTTAAGAGATTAATATATCACATAATATTTACATGTTAATAATATATAGTTTCCAACAAAAATGTTAAGCAATCATTTTTAAAGAAAACACGGTCGAAGTCCAGACTCACTAATGCATCCTAACAAACTCGATAAGACACACTAATGCAAATTTTCTGGTTCTCTAAGACCAACGCTCTGATACCAACTGAAATGTCCCGTTCATATTGATTATAAACGTTCCATATTAATTGATTTCGTTGCGAGGTTTTGACCTCTATATGAGACGTTTTTCAAAGACTACATTCATTTTTAAAACAACCATAACCTTTATTTTATCAATAAAGGTTTTAAAAAACATTACGTAGATTATCAAATAATGATAATCTAAAATATACTGTTTACACACGACCATTACATAATGGTTTACAATAGAAATATATTACATCGACATATGTTTCTTGAATGCAGTTTTTACACAATATCATACAAACATGGACTCCAAATCTTGTCTTTATTTTAGTATGCAACAGCGGAAGCTCTTAATATTCACCTGAGAATAAACATGCTTTAAACGTCAACAAAAATGTTGGTGAGTTATAGGTTTAACCTATATATATCAAATCGTAACAATAGACCACAAGATTTCATATTTCAATACACATCCCATACATAGAGATAAAAATCATTCATTTGGTGAACACCTGGTAACCGACATTAACAAGATGCATATATAAGAATATCCCCATCATTCCGGGACACCCTTCGGATATGATATAAATTTCGAAGTACTAAAGCATCCGGTACTTTGGATGGGGTTTGTTAGGCCCAATAGATCTATCTTTAGGATCCGCGTCAATTAGGGTGTCTGTTCCCTAATTCTTAGATTACCAGACTTAATAAAAAGGGGCATATTCGATTTCAATAATTCAACCATAGAATGTAGTTTCACGTACTTGTGTCTATTTTGTAAATCATTTATAAAACCTGCATGTATTCTCATCCCAAAAATATTAGATTTTAAAAGTGGAAATATAACTCACTTTCACAGATATTTCCTTCCTCGAAAATAAGACTTGGCCACGGATCGATTCACGAACCTATACAAATATGTACATATATATATCAAAGTATGATCAAAATATAATTACAACCATTTTTATTATGTTTTAAAGATTTGAGTGTATTAAGTCAGCTGTCCTCGTTAATAACCTACAACTAGTTGTCCACAGTTAGATGTACATAAATAAATTGATATATATTATCTTGAATCAATCCACGACCCAGTGTATACACGTCTCAAGCTAGATCACAACTCAAAGTATATATATTTTTGGAATTAACCTCAACCCTGTATAGCTAACTCCAACATTACTGCATATAGAGTGTCTATGGTTGTTCCAAATAATATATATACATGGGTCGATATGATATGTCAAAACATTTGCATACGTGTCTATGGTATCCCAAGATTACATAATATATTAGAATACATGTATAATACAATATAAGTTAGCTAGGATATGATTTGTATAGATTTGTTAAACATTTCCTGTAGCTAAAAAGATCAAAAATATCCAATCTTGTTTTACCCATAACTTCTTCATTTTAAATCCGTTTTGAGTGAATCAAATTGCTATGGTTTCATATTGAACTCTAATTTAAGAATCCAAACAGAAAAAGTATAGGTTTATAGTCGGAAATTTAAGTTACAAGTCAATTACTAAAGAGGTAGTCATTTCCGTCGAAAGAACGACATCTTGATGACCATTTTGAAAAACATACTTTCACTTTGAGTTTAACCAAGATTTTTGGATATAGTTTCATGTTCATATGAAAAATCATTTTCCCAGAAGAACAACTTTCAAATCAAAGTTTATCATAGTTTTTAATTATCCAAACCAAAACAGCCCCCGGTTTCACTACGACGGCGTATATCCGATTTTATGGTGTTCATCGTGTTTCCAGGTTTTAAATCATTAAGTTAGCATATCATATAGATATAGAAAATGTGTTTATTTGATTTTAAAAGTCAAGTTAGAAGGATTAACTTTTGTTTGCGAACAAGTTTAGAATTAACTAAACTATGTTCTAGTGATTACAAGTTTAAACCTTCGAATAAGATAGCTTTATATGTATGAATCGAATGATGTTATGAACATCATTACTACCTCAAGTTTTCTGGATAAAACTACTGGAAATTAGAAAAATGGATCTAGCTTCAAAGGATCCTTGGATGGCTTGAAAGTTCTTGAAGCAGAATCATGACACGAAAACAGTTCAAGTAAGATTTTTATTCGAAATAAGATTGTTATAGTTGTAGAAAATGAATCAAAGTTTGAATATGAATATTACCTTGAATTAGAAAGATAACCTACTATAAATAACAAAGGTTCCTTGATCTTAGATGATTACTTGGAATGGATTAGAAAGCTTGGAAGTAAACTTGCAAACTTGGAAGTATTCTTAATTTTTATGAAACTATACTTATGGAATTTATGAAGAACACTTAGAACTTGAAGGTGGAACTTGAGAGAGATCAATTAGATGAAGAAAATTGAAGAATGAAAGTGTTTGTAGGTGTTTTTGGTCGTTGGTATATGGATTAGATATAAAGGATATGTAATTTTGTTTTCATGTAAATAAGTCATGAATGATTACTAATATTTTTGTAATTTTATGAGATATTTCATGCTAGTTGCCAAATGATGGTTCCTACATGTGTTAGTTGACTCACATGGGCTACTAAGAGCTGATCATTGGAGTGTATATACCAATAGTACATACATCTAAAAGCTGTGTATTGTACGAGTACGAATACGGGTGCATACGAGTAGAATTGTTGATGAAACTGAACGAGGATGTAATTGTAAGCATTTTTGTTAAGTAGAAGTACTTTGATATGTGTCTTGAAGTCTTTAAAAAGTGTAAGAATACATATCAAAACACAACATGTATATACATTCTAATGGAGTTGTTAAGTCTTCGTTAGTCGTTACATGTAAGTGTTGTTTTGAAACCTTTAAGTTAACGATCTCAATTAATGTTGTTAACCCAATGTTTATTATATCAAATGAGATGTTAAATTATTATGTTATCATGATATTATGATGTATGAATATCTCTTAATATGATATATACATTAAAATATCGTTACAACGTTAATCGTTACATATAAGTCTCGTTTCGTAATTCTTGAGTTAGTAGTCTTGTTTTTACATATGTAGTTCATTGTTAACACACTTAATGATATATTTAAATATAATTTTATCATGTTAAATATAGTGTATCAATATCTTAATATCATACATATGTATTTAGTAGACGTTATCATAACGATAATCGTTATATATATCATTTCGAGTTTCTTAACTTAGTAATCTCATTTCTTATGTATATCACACATAGTTAATATACTTAATGAGATACTTACTCATCATAATATCATGTCAACCATATATATATATATGTCTATATATACCACAACATGTAGTTTTTACAAATTTGTAACGTTCGTGAATCGCCGGTCAACTTGGGTGATCAATTGTCTATATAAAACCTATTTCAATTAATCAAGTCTTAACAAGTTTGATTGCTTAACACGTTAGAAACATTTGGTCATGTAAATATCAATCTCAATTAATATATATAAACATGGAAAAGTTCGGGTCACTACATTTTAACCCTTAACTGTTTTCATTTTTATAATCTACTCAGCATTTACGTATATCATCACCATCATTCTTTCACAATTCCTCATCATCATGAGTCCGGCCCAACTAAAATTACCGGCCCAATAACAAGCAATTTACGGCCCAGTGAAAATATAGATTGAATCTCGGCCCCGCAGGAACTTCTAGCCCAACAATAAACCTAACAGCAGGTTGTTTAATTAAAAAAATATCTTGCTGAAGCCTAGGATTGAACACCCGACCTCTCGTTCATCAACACCACCCCTAACCATTCAACTGATTCTGTTTTTCTGTATAACACCTAAACTAAAATTTTTATCCCTTTAACTGCTATCTTATTCTTCTTCTTTTAAATTTATATCGACCAGACCATCATCAATCATTAATCTTACACCATACTCGCCATCATCATCATCATCCTTAATTTAATATCATCATCAATTAATAATTATCATCATCTAATTTCGCTAACATAATATGTATCCTCATAATCCTAATATAATCGTAAGCACAATCATAATTATCATCGGTTCTAAATTGATTTAAGAACGAAACCCATTACCTACTATCATCTTCATGATCATCATTTCTCTCATAACATAATCATCATTCTTATCTGTAACATCCGCGTTTTTGGGCCTAGTTGAAATGACCAGTGTACCCTTGGGTATGGCGTAATTAGTGATTTTAATAATTATTTGTTTATAATTATTTGGTTGTTTAGTTAAGACCAGTTTGTGACAAGGGTTACAGAACAGGTTCGTTTGTTTAATTTGGACTCCGTTAGGGCCGCCTAACGAGGTACGTAAGTTATTAGATAACTGGTAAATACCCGTGTGTGATGGGGTATTGTATTTAACCTAAATATAAAAGGAAGAAGTCAGCTTCTTCTCTCATTTTCTTGAAGCTTCCTAATTAACACCGTACCTTCATCCCTCCCATCTACCTAACCCTAATCCTTAAACATTGATCTTGAGCTCAAATTGGTGTTAGAATCGTGCTTTTTATCGTTTACTGAGTCTATCATGGTAAGTAACATGTGTTTTTGTGCTCAATTCGTTGTTAAATTCATGGTTTTGTGTGAATTTTGTAAAAGCTTGACTTTGTGTCAAAATCCATGGATTTGATGTTGTTATGGTCAAAACTTTGTGGGTTTATAGTCTATAACATGTAGTAATTGAGTTGTGGTAAGTTTTGGTGTTGAAAACGAGCTCTAGATCGAGTTTTGGTGAATTTAGCTTGAAGTCCGTAGGTTGTGTTCAGAATCTGCAGATGATGAACACAGTCTGTCGACCGACTGGCGAGTGAACCGACCGACTGAGTTTGACTTTCGACCGATTGTGGATATACCAAATAAGTCGACCGATTGGGAAAGTCAGTTGACCGGTTGTGTCAACAGTCGACCGACTGTCTACGTCAGTCGACCGATTGAGGAGACAGTCGACCGACTGTGTGTCCAGGGCAGAAGGTTTTACCAAAGTGCCTTTTTCTAGCCGTTATGCTGCCCGTTTGTATTTTGGTGTTCAGGATGTAAATTTTGAAAGTGCATAAGTGTTAGGTGGACTTTTAGCGGCGCTTTTTGTGACTGATTTATGTACTGTGATTGTTTTGTGTTAACGGATAGAAACTAACTTGATTTGCCTTATGTTCAGGTGATAAGGATAAGGAAGAAGCTCAGTGATAGTTTATCTGAGCTGGCTGCTGGTAATCGGTGAGTGGGATTATCTCTGGGTGTAGTATAGAGTAGCAAGTTGTGCTACTATATTTATATTGTTGATAGTTGCCATGATTAGTAGTTATGTTGTATAGTTGATTGCAGTTAAGGTTGACATGCTTTTAGTAGTATTAGTTGCCTGTAGTAGTAGTAGTAGTAGTAGTAGTAGTAGTAGTAGTAGTAGTAGTAGTAGTATTAGTAGTAGTAGTTGACTGGTTGTATGTGCTCAAGTTGTTGTTGTTGGGACCTATTGTTGTTAGGTTCAGCTCAGAGAGGTCAACCTAGTTGTGGTTGGGTCTAGTTGGCTACTGTTTGTTGAGCATAGTGCTGAATGACGCATCACCTGCGTGTGGATGACTATACTGGGGATTCAGTAGTAAAGACTATTGGTAGATGCTAGACTGATCAGCTAGTGGTCGTGTGCCCGTACAAGCTGCCGATCCTCTAGTTGTTGCTGGTTGTTGTTTGTTGTATGTGGTTGCATATAGCTGTTGATATAGGAGTACAAGTTGGTACTGTATGCTAGACCCTTTTGATAGTTCCATTCACTTAGCCTTGTGCTAACCCCTCACCTCCTCCCTTGCAGGTTTTGGATCTTAGTGCTGGTAGGGACGGGAGTCGGGCTGACGATATGTTTGACAAGACGAACTCTGATGTTTTAAGTTTTGTAAATATGTAGCTAGTCGTATAACGTAACGCCTGTGGTTTGTAATAAAGTAATTAACTTATGATTTGTGATAATCATGTTTGTAACTAACTAAGGGTATTTATGTAAATTCAGTCTTCCGCTGTGATTTAAAAAAAAAAAAATCTAGGGTGTTACATTATCGCCACTACATCCATCATCACTCGTAATCATCATTCCATCATCATCTTCGCCATAACATCATCATAATCGCTGTAACCATCTAGTCTCCATTTTCATCACTGTACGTTACCACTATCATACATCATATACGCATCATCATCTTAAAACATCACGTCCATCGTTCACTAATCTCGTTGTAAACAACATAAACAATTATGTACATCTGTTGTAGCATAAAAATGGAAATGGTAGGGAGCAGTTGCAGTAATTTTTGCATGAAACATGAAATATATCAGCAGGTTCACGAAGGTTTTGAGACTGTTTTGGTGGCGGTTGGAGTAGATTCTTACGGTGGCCGGTTGTTATTAGTTGTTCATGAAGATAGAGAGAGAGAGGAGAGTGAGAGAATGAGAGGGAAAGAGATTTGGTGACCGATGATAGGGTGGTGGCAGGCGGTTGTCGAGGTGATGGAAGGTAAAGGTTTTAGGAGGATGGTGGTGTTTATATGACATATATCCATATGTCCTGTGTATATATATAAATATAGAGGAAGATGGTGATGGTGGTGCAATGGTGGGAGTTGGAGAATGAGGGTGGTTGCGGTGGTTGGAATACAACAAGGTGGTGGCGGTTCTTGATGAATATGGTGATGTATGGTTGTAGTGATGGTGGGTGTGGTGATGCTAGTAGTATGGTGATCAATATGTATAAGAATGTATATATATCCTATCTATATTACTGTAATATGAATCTTAATAATTAATAATATTAATTAATAATAATTATAATATAATAAAATTTTAAAACATGTGAAATGTTAGTTGCCAGTGCCGACAGTTTCAAAGTGAGGATATATCGGGTTCCGTTGTTAATTAGTGGTGGATAAAAGTGTTCTGAAAAATCCCATATTTTTAAATTAATTATACTTATTTATTTTAGTCATTATGGTATAAAATTCAATCATTAATTATTAAATAAATTTTACATTGATTATTCACTCCCAACCTCAAGTAAAATATAATTTTTTTTTAAAATTTATCAAATAACTTCTAAATGCATTATTAATAAGCTTATAATTTATAAAACTCATTTTCGGCTAACCGTTTATTTTAAAATCACATAAGTTTCTTTTTAACTAGTTTACTATCAATCAAATGACAATTGAGTATTACCTTTGTTCATTAAATAACTTCGAAACCCTACTTATATATTCTATATACTTTATATATATATATATATATATATATATATATATATATATATATATATATATATATATATATATATATATATATGTTTTAAGTAATAATTATTATATATTATTTTATTTTACTTTATTAATTCTAACAATTAAATGGTATATCAATATTTCCAGTTATCATATATACATATAATTATATATATATTTACACATACACTTACAATTAATTGTTCGTGAATCATCGGACACAGTCAGAGGGTAAATGGTTATATGAACATAGTTCCAAAATTTTTGAGACTCTCCATTACAGACTTTGCTTATCGTGTCGAAATCATATAGAGATTAAGTTTAAATTTGGTCGAAAATTTTCGGGTCGTCACAGTACCTACCCGTTAAAGAAATTTTGTCTCGAAATTTGATTGGGATGGTCATGGCTGACAATAAGTATGCTTTCATGACGCATATGAGTTGATAAATAGAGTTTTATCATTATTGACTAATATAGATAAAATGATTCGATTATGTGAAGTGTACGAGTGAAGCTGTCAAAACAGATTGAGATAGAGATTTAACTTTTGACGTAGTCACAACAGATTTACGGAATTCAAGGGATTTAAAGAAATCTTTGAAATCTGAATAAAATCTGATTCTTCGGGATTTAAGGAAATTAGGATTCTCTTTGATTAAATGCGGTGATCTGCCTTAATTTCATTATCAGATATTTTACTATAAATTAATTTCTCCCGTTCCATTACTTTTGCCACTCCTATACTCAATTCCCAAATTCAAAATATTGTGAAAATGCTTAATCCAGTTATGATCCTTATCCTATTCCTGACTATTGCCACAATCATTCTCCTTTTCCAACTTCCACCAAAGGAATCTGTTTATTTCTACTATTACCTTGGGGTGATACTATTCTTAATTATACCGTGTCATTATATTGCTATTCGTATTAATATTCACGGTTTGTAAACTCCGTGTTGTTATTGGGCTTTATATTTTTTTCTTATATTTTGAAGCTTTTTGCCTTTTTATTATCTTCCCGACCCCTAGTAAAGCGAGTAACGGTCCAGAATTCGTAAGTATGGAGTTTTGATTGAACTTAATGTTCTAAACAAGAAAGAACGTAATAGCACGATTTGATTTGTCAAATTACCAGAATCATTGAGAATAGAACTATCAAGAATATACTTTCTTGATATGTTCAGAAGTTAAGCAGAATGAAAGAGTTACGTAACATAGCACATGATGACGTTATGATCTGTGAATCATCATGTCCCATTAGAAACTCAGCATGACTTACTGTAATATAATCACGTTGATCAAGTGTCATTATATTATACTAACTCATGCTTCAGTTCCCAATACTACTTCAATAACATTCATATTTTAAGTTCGAATTTTCAGAGTTTAGGAACTAAAACAGTTTCCTTTCTGATGAAACACTGATATCGCGAAGAGATAAATGATTTCAGATAAGAATAGTTATGAAAATATCTTTAGAAATATCGAAGATATTTATAATGAAAGATTCGATGATATCTTAGAATTTTTAGATTCAACGTGTGATGCAGAAATTCATTCACAAGGATTTGGAACAATTACGGAGTAAGGTATTCGCAAGAGTTTTCATCAGAAACAGAATCACCTGGATTCTTTATGTACAAGTTTAGTCCTTGTGATTTGTTCAGAGTCTCCTTCATGATTTGCTCAATTCATTTTTCAGTATAAAATCCTTGAGCTTTTTCAATACTCCATTCTTTATCATCAAACTTTTGACTGTTAAGGCAGTCTTCAGTTTTCACTGCTTCATTAGCTTTTTTAGAACTCAGAGATCTGGTTCGTGAGCTAAAGTGCTTTTCAGAATTTCAGAATGAAAGTCCATAATTCTAAGAGATAAATGTTATATATATACATATAATTGTTGATGTAGAAACGTTGCGAGATTCAAAATATTGATTGCTAATTCTCAATAATTGATATGGCTATTCTTGTTACAAGATGCGGATGAGTATATGATAGAGTTTTAATGAACAAATATAATGGTTTTTCGGAGAGACTTAAGCCAATGAGTAATGATGTTGCTGATAAGTTTACTGCTAATGCGGTGGAATATAAACGGTTCTCCGGTAATAATAAAAGAGCACGTATATATATCAAGGTTATAATAAGGTTGTTTTGAACGGAAAGTCGAAGTTGACTTGCTGGAGCTGTGACAAAATTGGCTAATTTGGAGAGGGATTGTAAAGTTATTTTCGGTAATAATAATGCAAAAGGAGCTCGCACAGATCCGTGTTAAATGTTTACTCAAATTCTGAGTGTTTTCAGGTGCATAACTATATGCATAAATCTTTTCTTCCGTCGATGAAGTGCGGTTGGTTCATCCTCTTGATTAAAGTGTTTTCAAGAATTATGAAAGGTTTGAACGCAGATTGTAATCGTCAAGATACAAATGAGGTTTAAGATGAAATCAAGTGGCAAACTTGAAGAGGTGTTTAGTTTCATATGTTATAATCAATATTTTAATTCATTTTAATTGTCCAATCTTGGTAGTCCACAGTTAGCAGTCCA
This sequence comes from Rutidosis leptorrhynchoides, assembly GCF_046630445.1. Taxonomy (NCBI): domain Eukaryota; kingdom Viridiplantae; phylum Streptophyta; class Magnoliopsida; order Asterales; family Asteraceae; genus Rutidosis; species Rutidosis leptorrhynchoides. The sequence goes on from NC_092333.1 coordinate 252,073,793, forward strand.
CAGTCACTAACTCAATAATTCATATATAGTTTATAATATTCGAATTAATTAACACGTATCATGACCCGTGTACATGTCTCAGACTCGATCACAACTCAAATTATATATATTATTTGAGAATCAACCTCAACCCTGTATAGCTAACTCAAGCATTACTGCATATAGAGTGTCTATGGTTATTCCAAATAATATATATAGATGCGTCGATAAGATATGTCAAAACCTTGTATACGTGTCCCGATATTTAAAGTGCGTAAAATAAATAACAGAAATTAAATGACGATAAATAAAATTGCGAGAATTAAAATTGCGATAAATAAAATGCGATAAATAAATAGCGATAAATAAATTGCGATAAATAAAAGGTAATACGGGATTAACAATTAGTTAGGAACAGTTAGCTAGGATTTTGTTAGCGTGGATTCTTAACAAAATTTCTCATAGTTAATTTGTTTGTTTCTAATAAATTTTATTTTGTCAAATGTTTTCTTCATTATGCCACTTGTTGGATTCTAATAAGTCAAAATCCAAATATGAAATTGAATGAAAATGGTTATTCTGCGGTGAACGGATACATATATCTGTAGATGTAAGTAGGATAGTAAATGACTGTTGAATCAGATTCGAAGAATGTACAGTGTAACTTATTAATGTGAAATCTAATTATTCCTCGGGTATTACCTACCCGTTAAAATATTTTCACCATTAACAGTTTGTACAAAGGAATTTTTCAATTACAATCTTTATGAAAATATATATACATATACATTTTCTTCAATAGTAATCATGGATTTAATGAGTTAATATGGTATTAAACTCATTTGATTTACCGTTAGAACAAGAATATATAATCTCTAAAACGTTAGAGATTACATAATCTCCATGTCAAACGAAGATAAATGATGTAGAACATCATGTAGAACGATGATTATACTCGAGGTACAGAATGAGATGTTGAGACATGGATTGTTGATGGTACTGGTGCTGTTACTGATGGTACTATTGGCGCCGCTGGTGTTGCTGAATCTGGTATGTTTTGCACCATATTTTCTAAGGCTACAATTCGGGCGCGAAGCTCGTTGACTTATTACTCCGGAATGATTGTCGGTCGTAACAAGCGGATGAATAAGATCCAGAATTTGAGGTAGTATATAATCATGATGAGATACTTTGTAAATGAGAGAGAAGATGAACAAGTTCGCCGGTAAGTGATTCAGGTTTTTCGTCAAGAGGTGAATTCGGTTGGTGGAAAGGATTACCTTGTTCTCGCCTCCACTGATTAAGTCGACTACGAACTCATCCCTAATTCTTCCATAATCGATGATGGCTAATTGGTTGATCCATTCTGGTTACACTATTTTCAGAGTTCGAGTGGAAATCCATATCGGAATAGCTGTCGGAATAACTATCGGAATAGCTATCGGAATCTAAGGGACTCGAACTGGTTGAGAGATTCGTCTCGTACGATCAGATGAAGAATTTTTTTTGATAAGAAATAGATTATCGAATGTAGACTAGTACCCTGCAATACATAATTTACATATGCATATATAATACTAAAATCCCATAAGTTACGGAGGAATCTACGGAAACTGTTATGCAAAGGTAATAATAACATATACGCTAAGATATGAATTTATCTATACACTGTCTATGCAATAGAGGCATTAAGACGTGTCTAGACTTTAAGGATGATAAGCAAATAATTTTCGACACTAAATGATAAGCAAAACTTTTGACATGCAGACACGGTCGAAGTCCAGACCCACTAATGCATCTAAACAACTATCAGTTAGACACACTAATGCAAGACCTGGTTCGCTAAGACCACCGCTCTAATACCAACTGAAAGGACCCATCCTAATCCATCTGGACAAATTCATTACATTTGGTTTCATCGCGAGGCACTTGACCTCTATATGATACATTTTACATACATTGCATTCTTTTTTAAAAGAAAAACTTTCATTTCATCGAAAGTTGATGCCATATATACCATTTCATAATATATCCAACTATAATTGACTTAATAATAATCTTGATGAATTCAATGACTTGAATGCAATGTCTTTTGAAATATGTCTTGAATGAATCCAAGTAATATATCTAATATGAGTAAATGCACAGCAGAAGATTTCCTTAATACCTGAGAATAAACATGTTTTAAAGTGTCAACTAAAAGGTTGGTGAACTCATTAGTTTATCATAAACAATCATTTCCATTAATTTAATAGACCACAAGATTTTCATTTCCATTTCTCATAAACATCATCTCATATCAGGCATTTCGCAAACTGCATAGAGATAAAAAAAATCATTCATATGGTGAACGCTTGATAACCGAACTAACAGGATGCATATAGAATATCCCCATCATTCCGGGACTCTCATCGGACATGATAATCGAAGTACTAAAGCATTCGTAACCCGAATGGAACGTGTCATGGTCCATAGATCTATCTTTAGGATTCACGTCATTTAGGGGCCATTTCCCTAATTCTTAGGCTACCAAGTTAAAAAGGGGCATATTTGATTCGATAATCCAACCATAGAATGTAGTTTCAATTACTTGTATCTATTTCGTAAAACATTTATAAAAACAGCGCATGTATTCTTAGTCCCAAAAATATATATTGTAAAAGCATTTAAAAAGGGAGCAAATGAAACTCGCAATATTGTATTTTGTAGTAAAAATACATATGACGACAGAACAAGTGTTGGGTTGGCCTTGGATTCACGAACCTATAACATTTGTATATATATATATATATATATATATATATATATATATATATATATATATATATATATATATATATTAACACATATAATTGTAATCGAACAAAGTTGTATATATATTTATTATAATATATTATTAAATTGTAACTTATTGTTATGTATATATAATGTTTTAAAATTAATATTTATATTTTTATATGTTTTTATATTATTATTTATAATATATTAAAATATTTTATATACTATATGTAATTTAGTTATTATTATAATTAATAATATTTCATATAAAAATATAGTATGTAATATACTTTTATATACAAATCTCTTTTATTTGTAAAATAAACAATTATAATACTATTAAAGTAAAGATAATAATATTAATACTTAGATATAAAAATGAAACATGATAGTTTTACTAATAATGATTCCTTAAATAATAATAATATAGTTGTAAAAATAATAATTTTTAAAAATAATAATACTAATAATGAAAATATCAGTACTTTTTAATATAATGAAGGATTTAATAATACTGATGATAAAAATAATAATTTAGATATTAATACCTTATATTTAATAATAACAATATTTATAACAATTTTGTTACGAATGGTAATCTTAATAATATTACATTTGTTAATAATAATAATACGTCTAAGATGTTACTAATACTAATATTAATGATAATAATAATGGTTATAATACTTATAATAATTATAATACTAGCAGTAGTTATAATGCTAATATTTAGTAGTAATAACAATTAGTAACAATAATAATAATAATAATAATAATAATAATAATAATAATAATAATAATAATAATAATAATAATAATAATAATAATAATAATAACAATAATAAAAATAATAATAATAATGGATATGGGAAGAAAAAAAATGTATACCCTCCTAAAAAGAAATGTTCCATACGAGACTCGAACCCGAGACCTCTCGCTTATCCAACACACGCCCAACCAATGCTCTACTTCTCAATTTCTGTTTTAGTTACCCCCTAAATCCTTTTAACCCTTATCTGTTTTCATTTTTATAATCTACTCGCCATTTACGTATATCATCACCATCATTCTTTCACAATTCCTCATCATCATGAGTCCGACCCAACTGAAATTACCGGCCCAATAACAAGCAATTTACGGCCCAGTGAAAATATAGATTAAATCTCGGCCTAGCAGGAACTTCTAGCCCAACAATAAACCTAACAGCAGGTTGTTTAATTAAAAAAATATCTTGCTGAAGCCTAGGATTGAACACCCGACCTCTCGTTCATCAACACCACCCCTAACCATTCAACTGATTCTGTTTTTCTGTAATAACACCTAAACTAAAATTTTTATCCCTTTAACTGCTATATTCTTCTTCTTCTTTTAAATTTAAATCGACCAGACCATCATCAATCATTAATCTTACACCATACTCACCGTCATCATCATCCTTAATTTAATATCATCATCAATTAATAATTATCATCATCTAATTTCGCTAACATAATATGTATCCTCATAATCCTAATATAATCGTAAGCACAATCATAATTATCATCGGTTCTAAATTGATTTAAGAACGAAACCCATTACCTACTATCACCTTCATGATCATCATTTCTCACAAAACATAATCATTATTCTTATCGCCACTACATCCATCATCACCCGTAATCATCATTCCATCATCATCTTCGCCATAACATCATCATAGTTGCTGTAACCATCTAGTCTCCATTTTCATCACTGTAGATTACCACTATCATACATCATATACGCATCATCATCTTAAAACATCACGTCCATAGTTCACTAATCTCATTGTAAACAACATAAACAGTTCCGTACATCTGTTGTAGCAGAAAAATCGAAATGGTAGGGAGTGTAGCGACCCCGACAAATCGTCAAGTGACGGCGTCGTCTACGTATGGTCCCATTACATGGTTATAAGTATTTATAACAAAGTTTGACCGAAAATATGTCGCATACATTTCATAAAGGATGTTTCAATGTTTACGAAAGTAATTCCCAAGACAAGTACATAACAAAAGTTATTATTCATATGAAACACGCGCGACATAGTTTAAAATAGCCAAAAAGACGCTCCACGTATGCAAATATACTCGACATCCAATGCAAGTATCAAATAGTATGAGCGGAAGCATGTATCACCTAAGTTCAAGGACCTGAGAAAAACATAGAGAATCTGTCAACGAAAACGTTGGTGAAATCATAGGTTTAAATAAGTAAATGAGTAATAGTAAGTTGAACCACAAGATTTGCAACATCGATAAAGCCATAGTACATTCTAAAAGTTAATATTCACGAGCACCCAATTATCAAAGCTTAACGTTCCGTCCGTTGAATACCCCATCAATTAGTGCTAGAACAACACTGTTCCCGAAAATATATTTCATTCGTAAACGGTAGCGAACCGTTTGAATGAGGGTTTGTCAAACCCATATGGCCATATAACATAAGTTCTCGCTTACACCATCTGATGTAACTAATGATAATCGGATTGAGGATTTTCGTTCTAAACTCGTATGTAGAATGTTTGTTTTCCCGTTCTTGTGTTCACTTAGTTCAAAAGAATCGTTTATGTTTTCTCATCCCAAAAGTAAGTTTAAAAGAGTAAAAGTGGGACTATGATCTCACCTTGTATGCACGAACCAAAAAGTACTTCGACAAGTAACGTGTGCAAAGAACAATGCTAGTCTTGACCTAAACAAATAGGTTGTATTAATAACGGTAACCACGATAGGTCAAAGATGTTCAATTAGTCCTATGGCTCGTTATGACTCGATTATTTAGCATGTGAAATCAAATTGTCAAGTTTCATGCAAGATACAAGTATATAAACAAGTTAGGAAGGTTGCAAAAATCATTTGGTTAAGTTTGACAAAAAGTCAAACTTTGGTCGGTCAAAGTCAACGAAAAAGTCAACACGCTCGGGTCGTGTCCCGAACTATTTTTCTGAGGTTTTTAATCATGTATGAGCATGCTAGGACAAGTTACATGTGAATCGGAGGTGCGTAGCATAGCAAACATTATTCGAAAATTGACCAAATTGGACAGACCCAATCGGCGCGCCGCGCGGGGGGTATGGCGCGCCGCGCCACCCTGCTGCTTCAGCTATTTTTCTGCTTTTTAAGTGTGCACGAACCAAAACCAATTCTAACACAATTCTTGACCCGCAAACGCTTATAACGCCTATCATACATCGTTGAAAAGGTATTTTGACAAGGAATGCAACTAAACACATATCATCAATCAAGCTTGCACTTATGACAAACAAAACCGCATTTAATGTTCCATAATCAATGCATTCAAGTCAATATTGCAATTTAATGATTTGGCAACCAAATTACATGTACAATATGCCGTTTCGAAGGTAATTAAGCATACAACACAACCTAACACTTACAATTAACATCTCATGTCATTTAATGCATCAAGAATCCATTCCTAGTTCGTGAAACCCTAACCAAAAGTCACCAAATTTCATAATCAAGTTTAAGGGGTTTCTTGATCAATCTTTACATCATAATGGAGCTAGTAACACTAAGAACAAGATTAAAACATGAAGTCTTAGCATCTAACAACATATGAACACTTAAAACTCAAGATTAAGCATGTTAACTTTCCATATGAACTAGTTACACCAAAATGGCAAGAACAAGCATACAAATCACATAAACAAACTAGACTTGAGCCATAGACACTAATTAACAACCTTTTAACTCAAAAATCTCAAGAACATATAAAATTAGTGATTTTAGAAAGTTACCCAAATGTAATGAGGTTGGTATGGAATCGAAGAGGAGATCACGAGGAGTTCAAATACGTAATTTGTTTGGCAAGATAATCACTAGCTCGATTTAAGATGATGATTCTTTGATGGAGCAAATTTAAGGAAAATGTGAAAGTAGGAGAAATAAAGGAAAATGAAATGAAAATGTGAATGAGTGGATAGAAAGGGTGTTGACCACCACTTTGACCTAGTGGTTTCTTTGACACTTTGACAAGTTTAGTCCCTCATGTTTTAATCGGGTGCGTTAAATTACCTAAACAAGATAATTTGAAACGCGTATCAACGAGACGTGTTATAAACATATAACGGAACATAAATAGTTAAACGGAAAAGTAAACGGAAAAAGGCGGGATGTTACATTACCTACTCCTTAAAAGAAATTTCGTCCCGAAATTTAAGTAGGCGTAGTAGTCGTTGTTTCTTCCTCGAGATCTTGCGTTTCCGAATTCACGAATAGATGAGGATACTTCCTTTGCATTTGATCTTGTCTTTCCCAAGTAAACTCGGGTCCTCTTTTGGCATTCCAACGAACCTTGACAATCGGGATTCGGCTTTGTTTCAATGTCTTGACGGAGGTGTCCACAATTTCAACCGGTTCCTCCACGAAATGAAGTTTGTCATCAATGGTAAGCTCCTCGAGAGGAATGACGATATCGGGTTCGGAAAGACACTTTTTCAAGTTGGATACATGGAAAGTAGGATGAACGGAGCTCAATTGAGGCGGAAGATCTAAACGATAAGCAACGGTTCCAATACGCTCCAAGATTTCGAAAGGACCAATATACCGCGGATTTAGCTTCCCGCGTTTCCCAAAACGGATTACACCCTTCCAAGGTGCGACTTTTAACATTACCCGGTCACCGGCTTGAAATTCAAGATCGTTGCGTCGTTTGTCGGTATAGCTCTTTTGACGACTTCGGGCCGTCCTAAGCCTATCTCGAATTTGAATGATTTTCTCGGTGGTTTCGTGAATGAGTTCGGGTCCGGTGATTTGCACGTCGCCTACCTCGGCCCAACAAAGAGGTGAACGACATTTGCGGCCATATAGCACTTCAAAAGGTGCGGCTTTAATACTCGCGTGATAACTATTGTTGTAAGAGAACTCGGCGAGAGGTAAGTGCTTGTCCCAAGCTTTTCCGAAATCAACCACGCAAGCTCGTAACATGTCCTCTAAGGTTTGAATTGTGCGTTCGCTTTGTCCATCGGTTTGAGGATGATATGCGGTGCTCATGTCTAAACGCGTTCCCAACGCTTCTTGCAAAGTACGCCAAAATCTAGAAACGAAACGGCCATCTCGGTCGGAGATAATCGATAAAGGTACACCGTGTCGGGCTACGATCTCCTTAATGTAAAGTTGTGCAAGTTTCTCCATTTTGTCCGTTTCTTTCATGGCCAGGAAGTGTGCGGATTTGGTGAGACGGTCAACAATAACCCAAATGGTATCATAACCGCCCGTCGTTTTTGGTAGTTTTGTGATAAAATCCATCGTTATCCTTTCCCACTTCCATTGCGGGATTTCGGGTTGTTGAAGTAGTCCGGACGGTCTTTGGTGTTCGGCTTTGACTTTGGAACATGTCAAACACTTGGAAACATAAGTAGCTACGTCCCTTTTGATGTTCGGCCACCAATATAGTTGTTTAAGGTCGTGGTACATCTTATTGGCACCGGGGTGAATCGAGTATCGTGACTTATGGGCTTCATCTAAAATAAGGCTTCGTAGGTCCCCATAACTAGGCACCCAAATCCTTTTGGCGTAATATCGGAGTCCGGTTTCTTTAACTTCGAATCGAGAGGCGAGGACGTTCAAGTGTTCGAGAGAGATGTTTTCATCCTTGAGAGCCTCATCTTGGGCTACCCGAATTTGGCTATTAAGGTTTGTGTGGATGGTGATGTTTAAGGCTCGGACACGAAGAGGCACCACTCTTTCTTTTCGACTTAAGGCATCGGCTACTACATTTGCCTTCCCGGGATGGTAACGAAGCTCGCAATCGTAATCGTTTAAGGTTTCAATCCACCTTCGTTGTCTCATGTTTAGTTGCTTTTGATCGAAAATGTGTTGGAGGCTTTTGTGGTCGGTAAAGATAGTACTCTTGGTTCCATAAAGATAGTGTCTCCACATTTTAAGTGCAAAGACAACGGCTCCGAGTTCGAGATCATGTGTCGTATAGTTTCGTTCATGAATTTTGAGTTGTCGAGAAGCATAAGCAATGACTTTCGTTCGTTGCATCAATACACACCCAAAACCATGTTTCGAGGCATCACAATATACAACAAAGTCATCATTGCCTTCGGGAAGTGACAAAATAGGAGCGGTGGTTAGCTTCGTTTTCAAGATTCGGAATGCGGATTCATGTTCGATCGCCCAAATGAATTTCTTTCCCTTGTGAGTCAACGCGGTTAGAGGACGTGCAACCAAAGAGAAGTTTTCGATGAATCTACGATAGTACCCGGCGAGACCCAAAAATTGACGAATGTGAGTAGGAGTAGTAGGAGTCTCCCATTTGCTAATGGCTTCGATTTTCGTTGGATCGACTTTAATACCTTGGTCACTTACAACATGACCAAGAAATTGAACTTCCTTTAACCAAAATTCACACTTGGAGAATTTGGCATAGAGTTGTTCTTGTCTTAAAAGTTCAAGCACAAGTCGGAGATGTTGTTCGTGCTCTTCTTCATTTTTAGAATAGATCAATATGTCATCGATGAACACAATAACGAATTTATCGAGATACGGTTTGCACACGCGGTTCATAAGATCCATGAACACCGCCGGTGCATTAGTGAGACCAAATGGCATGACAAGGAATTCATAACTACCATAACGAGTTCAGAAAGCGGTTTTGGAGACATCTTCCCCCTTAACCCTCAATTGATGATAACCTGAGCGGAGATCGATTTTCGAATATACACAAGACCCTTGTAGTTGATCAAAGAGGTCATCGATGCGAGGAAGAGGATATCGGTTCTTAACCGTCAATTTATTTAGTTCACGATAATCAATGCACATTCGTAGGGATCCGTCTTTCTTTTTAACAAACAAAATCGGAGCGCCCCAAGGTGAATGGCTAGGTTGGATAAAACCACGATCAAGTTGTTCTTGGATTTGACTTTGCAATTCTTGCATTTCAGATGGAGCGAGTCTATATGGTGCACGTGCTACGGGTGCGGCTCCTGGAATAAGATCGATTTGGAATTCAACCGGTCGATGAGGCGGAAGACCCGGCAATTCGTCGGGAAATACATCGGAATAGTCACTAACAATTGGCACATCATCGATGTGCTTCTCATCGGACTCGACTTTCTTAACGTGAGCAAGGATCGCAAAACAACCCTTACGGAGTAGTTTTCTAACTTTAATACTCGAAACGAGGTTGAGTCCGGTGCAACTCTTATCGCCATAGACGATCAAAGGTTCACCATTCTCGATAGGAATTCGGATTGCGTTAAGATCACAAAGAATGTGAGATTTCGTTTTGACTAACCAATTCATACCGATTATTACATCAAAACTTCCTAGTTCCATGGGTATCAAGTCAATTTCAAATTCCTTACCCAAAATTTTCAAAGTACACCCCCGGTAGTATGTGTCGGCACTTAAGAGTTTTCCGTCGGCCACTTCGATGGAATAAGTAGTATCTAAAGGGTGTGGTGGAGTGCAAAGGGTAGGAGCTAAAGTCTTGGACACAAAACATTTATCGGCACCCGAATCGAATAAGCAAGTAACATAAGAGTTGTTGAGAAGAAACGTACCCGTGACTAGTTCGTTGTCATCTCGGGCTTCCTCGGTGTTGATGTTAAAGGCTCGGCCTCGGTTGTTGGGGTTGGCTTTCTTCTTCGGGCATTCGTTCTTATAATGGCCTGTTTGGCCACATTCATAACAAGTGACCGTTTTTGGAGGATTGGGCCCCTTTCGAGCGACGGGGGCGGTGCTTGTGCAATTGTTGGCCCTATGACCAACTCCTTGGCAACGGTGACAAATTAGCTTGTTACATTCGCCGTAATGATGTTTGTGGCACTTGTTGCACAAAGGTAAGTTTCCGACATAACCCTTCTTGCCGTCGTTGTTGAAGGGCTTTTTGGTGAAGGTGTTGTTGTTGTAGTTAGTTGATGGAGTGGCTTCCCATTTCCTTTTGTTGCCACCCGACTTGTCCTCGGCCTTAGGTGCCGGAACTACGACTTCGTCAACCGTTTCAATTAGTTGGCGAGCCATGTTCATAGCGGCTTGATGAGTAGTGGGTTTGGATGACATCACTCCTTGTTTGATGCTTTTTGGAAGACCGAGCATGTAGAGCTCAATCCTTTGAGATTCGGGGTTAACAAGATTAGGACACATCAAGGATAGTTCGGCGAAGCATTGATTATAAGCCTTAAGATCGTTTCCGACCGCTTTCAAAGCTCTTAGTTCTTCCTCGAGCTTTCGGGTTTCTTCGCGCGGAAAGTATTCGACAATCATCTTTTCCTTCAAATCGGCCCAAGAGAGGGCATGAGCTTCATCGGTACCCACCGATTGAACATAGGTGTTCCACCAAGTGAGAGCAACACCGGAGAACGTGTGGGTGGAGTATTTAACCTTGTCTTGATCCCGACAACCGCTTATGCTAAAGACGGCCTCGGTTTGTTCAAACCAACGAGTAAGCACAACCGGTCCACCGGTTCCATCATAAGTGTGAGGTTTGCACCCCATGAAAGCTTTGTAGGTGCATCCCTCGTTTGAGTTACAGGCCCCATTGTTGTTGTTGTTGTTGTGGTTGTTGTTATTGTTATTGTTGTTGGAAGAGTGACCGGCCATGGCCGCATCTACAGCGGTAGCTATCATCCGTTCGAGAGCTTGTTCGGGAGTTTCATTGCGGCGTACACGACGAGGTGCCATTGTTCCTTCAAAACAAAAGAATACCGTTGGTTAGTATTCTAAATAATACTAACCGTGATATGGGATAAAGATAGAGAGAAAATTATCCTTGACTCGCCTTAAATTCTTTATGTCATAATGTCGGTATGTTCATATGAGTCACCGTAATATAATTTCCGGGAATTATATTACCCTAATTCATATGTGCATTCGACATTACATCATATAGTCAAGGTGACGTGTCAATTAAATTATACAACGCAAGATTTAGATAGGATAAGAGTAGATATGAGTAAGAGAGTTCGAGTATAAATGCACAATTAGTCAAGTAATTCCTACGTCAAGTCTATATGCCGGTTGTAGTCTAGACTCACCAATGTACCCTATGACTCGGGGTTGACACCAATGAACTCTAAATCCCTACAACCAAGGCTCTGATACCACTTGTAGCGACCCCGACAAATCGTCAAGTGACGGCGTCGTCTACGTATGGTCCCATTACATGGTTATAAGTATTTATAACAAAGTTTGACCGAAAATATGTCGCATACATTTCATAAAGGATGTTTCAATGTTTACGAAAGTAATTCCCAAGACAAGTACATAACAAAAGTTATTATTCATATGAAACACGCGCGACATAGTTTAAAATAGCCAAAAAGACGCTCCACGTATGCAAATATACTCGACATCCAATGCAAGTATCAAATAGTATGAGCGGAAGCATGTATCACCTAAGTTCAAGGACCTGAGAAAAACATAGAGAATCTGTCAACGAAAACGTTGGTGAAATCATAGGTTTAAATAAGTAAATGAGTAATAGTAAGTTGAACCACAAGATTTGCAACATCGATAAAGCCATAGTACATTCTAAAAGTTAATATTCACGAGCACCCAATTATCAAAGCTTAACGTTCCGTCCGTTGAATACCCCATCAATTAGTGCTAGAACAACACTGTTCCCGAAAATATATTTCATTCGTAAACGGTAGCGAACCGTTTGAATGAGGGTTTGTCAAACCCATATGGCCATATAACATAAGTTCTCGCTTACACCATCTGATGTAACTAATGATAATCGGATTGAGGATTTTCGTTCTAAACTCGTATGTAGAATGTTTGTTTTCCCGTTCTTGTGTTCACTTAGTTCAAAAGAATCGTTTATGTTTTCTCATCCCAAAAGTAAGTTTAAAAGAGTAAAAGTGGGACTATGATCTCACCTTGTATGCACGAACCAAAAAGTACTTCGACAAGTAACGTGTGCAAAGAACAATGCTAGTCTTGACCTAAACAAATAGGTTGTATTAATAACGGTAACCACGATAGGTCAAAGATGTTCAATTAGTCCTATGGCTCGTTATGACTCGATTATTTAGCATGTGAAATCAAATTGTCAAGTTTCATGCAAGATACAAGTATATAAACAAGTTAGGAAGGTTGCAAAAATCATTTGGTTAAGATTGACAAAAAGTCAAACTTTGGTCGGTCAAAGTCAACGAAAAAGTCAACACGCTCGGGTCGTGTCCCGAACTATTTTTCTGAGGTTTTTAATCATGTATGAGCATGCTAGGACAAGTTACATGTGAATCGGAGGTGCGTAGCATAGCAAACATTATTCGAAAATTGACCAAATTGGACAGACCCAATCGGCGCGCCGCGCGGGGGGTATGGCGCGCCGCGCCACCCTGCTGCTTCAGCTATTTTTCTGCTTTTTAAGTGTGCACGAACCAAAACCAATTCTAACACAATTCTTGACCCGCAAACGCTTATAACGCCTATCATACATCGTTGAAAAGGTATTTTGACAAGGAATGCAACTAAACACATATCATCAATCAAGCTTGCACTTATGACAAACAAAACCGCATTTAATGTTCCATAATCAATGCATTCAAGTCAATATTGCAATTTAATGATTTGGCAACCAAATTACATGTACAATATGCCGTTTCGAAGGTAATTAAGCATACAACACAACCTAACACTTACAATTAACATCTCATGTCATTTAATGCATCAAGAATCCATTCCTAGTTCGTGAAACCCTAACCAAAAGTCACCAAATTTCATAATCAAGTTTAAGGGGTTTCTTGATCAATCTTTACATCATAATGGAGCTAGTAACACTAAGAACAAGATTAAAACATGAAGTCTTAGCATCTAACAACATATGAACACTTAAAACTCAAGATTAAGCATGTTAACTTTCCATATGAACTAGTTACACCAAAATGGCAAGAACAAGCATACAAATCACATAAACAAACTAGACTTGAGCCATAGACACTAATTAACAACCTTTTAACTCAAAAATCTCAAGAACATATAAAATTAGTGATTTTAGAAAGTTACCCAAATGTAATGAGGTTGGTATGGAATCGAAGAGGAGATCACGAGGAGTTCAAATACGTAATTTGTTTGGCAAGATAATCACTAGCTCGATTTAAGATGATGATTCTTTGATGGAGCAAATTTAAGGAAAATGTGAAAGTAGGAGAAATAAAGGAAAATGAAATGAAAATGTGAATGAGTGGATAGAAAGGGTGTTGACCACCACTTTGACCTAGTGGTTTCTTTGACACTTTGACAAGTTTAGTCCCTCATGTTTTAATCGGGTGCGTTAAATTACCTAAACAAGATAATTTGAAACGCGTATCAACGAGACGTGTTATAAACATATAACGGAACATAAATAGTTAAACGGAAAAGTAAACGGAAAAAGGCGGGATGTTACAGGGAGTAGTTGCAGTAATTTTCGCAAGAAACATGAAATATAACAGCAGGTTCACGAAGGTTTTGAGACTGTTTTGGTGGCGGTTGGAGATGATTCTTACGGTGGTCGGTTGTTATTAGTTGTTCATGAAGAGAGAGAGGAGAGCGAGAGAATGAGAGGGAAAGAGATTTGGTGACCGATGATAGGGTGGTGGCAGGAGGTTGTCGAGGTGATGGAAGGTGAAGGTTTTAGGAGGATGGTGGTGTTTATATGACATATATCCATATGTCGTGTGTATGTATATATATATATATATAGAGGAAGATGGTGATGGTGGTGCAATGGTGGGAGTTGGAGAATGAGGGTGGTTGGAATACAACAAGGTGGTGGCGGTTCTTGATGAATATGGTGATGTATGGTTGTAGTGATGGTGGGTGTGGTGATGCTAGTAGTATGGTGATCAATATTTATAAGAATGTATATATATCCTATCTATATTACTGTAATATGAATCTTAATAATTAATAATATTAATATAATAAAAATTATAATATAATAAAAATTTAAAACATGTGAAATGTTAGCTGCCAGTGCCGACAGTTTCAAAGTGAGGATATATCGGGTTCCGTTGTTAATTAGTGGCGGATAAAAGTCTTCTGAAAAATCCCATATTTTTAAATTAATTATATTTATTTATTTTGGTCATTTTGGTATAAAATTCGATCATTAATTATTAAATAAATTTTACATTGATTATTCACTCCCAACCCCAAGTAAAATATAAATTTTTTTTTAAAATTTATCAAATAACTTCTAAATGCATTATTAATAATCTTATAATTTATAAAACTCATTTTTGGCTAACCGTTTATTTTAAAATCACATAAGTTTCTTTTTAACTCGTTTACTATCAATCAAATGACAATTGAGTATTACCTTTGTTCATTAAATAACTTCGAAACCCTACTTATATATTCTATATACTTCATATATATATATATATATATATATATATATATATATATATATATATATATATATATATATATATATATATATATATATATATATATATATATATATATATATATATATATGTGTGTGTGTGTGTGTGTGTGTGTGTTTTAAGTAATAATTATTATATATTATTTTATTTTACATTATTAATTCTAACAATTAAATGGTATATCAATATTTCCAGTTATCATATATACATATAATTATATATATATATTTACACATACACTTACAATTAATTGTTCGTGAATCATCGGACACAGTCAGAGGGTAAATGGTTATATGAACATAGTTCCAAAATTTTTGAGACTCTCCATTACAGACTTTGCTTATCGTGTCAAAATCATATAGAGATTAAGTTTAAATTTGGTCGGAAATTTCCGGGTCGTCACATGAGAGATGGATAAATGGGACCATCAAGAGTGAGAAATACTTCCCATTTAAGAGTTTTGAATTGTCTCACAAGTTCTGGCATTTGATCGTGGGAAACTTTTCTTCCTTCAGTGATAGGACGTCTAGAGAGAAACCAAGCATTGTACCTAATTCTCTCTGTAGGATCCAAAGGTGGGTTGTATGAGTCCTTTCTTTTTGGTTCGTCTCCTCTTGCCATTTTCTACACAATGATACTTCAGATTAGTTCAAGGTGTATAATTCAATTGTAGGAAACACGTTTTGCAAACTTTAATCATCATCAATACTTAGACGTTTTGATGTTAATGTTCTTCACATTTTCACTCTTCATTAGTGTCAATGAGTTTGCAACTAGATTAGGATTTTCACAAAGTTCATATGTGTTCTAGACTTTTGAAATTATCATCAATACATGTTTTGATATTCAACATTATTACACTCAATTAGCAACAATGTCATTCATATCATATGAACAATGCTTCTATAAAAATCTAACCTAGATGTATAATGAACCCTAGAATTATCAAAAGTTAAATCAATGCATACAATAATCATTACTACAATCGTTTCTAAATTGTTCTTCAAGAACAATTTCAATTGTTTGCATCAATTTAGGTTTTGATTCATTCTAGTTAGGGTTTCTTCATAGCCCTAATTCATCATACAAACACAATTGAATGTTAGGAAAGCAAGGATTAATCATACCGAAAGTAGAAATTGAAATTGAGGGAATGAGCGTTCTTCTCCGTGCGGTCGATCTCCTCAGCTATGTGTTGGTGTGTGTGTTTTGAAGTGGGTTGAAAAGAAATAAAAATGAGGGTTTAATTTAATTTAAAACAGAATTAGACCACGCACGGTCGAAGCACGGTCGACCGTGGTGTTAGCTGTGTAGATATTTTTCCACGCACAGGACAGGAGTCTGCGGTCGAGTATACGGTCAGCCGTGCTGCTACCGTGGATCCTCCTGATCACTCATTTCTTCACTTTCTTCGAATGCGTTTTAACGATTCTTAGGTTCTATAGAATACTTGAGGACAAGTTTTCTTTTCCTAACATTGAATGATTACATCCTCCCGATGTTTAATCATCAATGACACGTAATATACTATATCTATATGTATATATATTTATATTGAATCACACATAGTATACACAAAACGCATCAATCTAGTATTTAGCATGCAATACATGTTTTCACATAAACACACAATCCAAAGGCAAGTAAGCTTCCTACACTTGATCTTTTAAAATCCTTTTTCAAAAACAATTTGCATTTGTAAGAAAAATCTTTCATTTATGCAAAGTCTTGTGAGAAGGTTATTCTCATTAGCATTTTGATCATTGATTTTGATTGATTTTAAGATTACCCAATCCTTGACTTATCCATACCATGGAATTGCTAGCTTGGTCCATTTTTCCCATGTTTTCAATTTTCCTAATAATAGACAATGGACTTTGGTTACAAGATTTGTGTTTGCTAGAGTCGTGACATACATTCATTTCATGTTTACCTCTTGATGAATCACAAATAGTTATCCTTTCAAGTTTTCTTTTCAAAGAGTTATTTTCATCAATTAAAACTTTGTTAAGTTGTCTAACTTTGTGTAATTCTTTCTCCAAAAGTTTTACTTTGTCACGACTACTATCATATACAAATTTAATAGTCTTGTAATCATCTAACAATTCTTCATAATTAGAAGGATAGAGTACATGTATCTCATTGCAATTCATGCTTGAGACATCATCTTCTTTGAATGGAGATTCAACCTCTTCTTCACTTTGACTATCTTGATCCACATCATTCCAAAAACTCATGAGGCAAAAGTCTTCATCTTCATTCAACCCTTTTGCTTGAAAATCACCAACCTTTTTCAAACCCTTCTCTATTCCTCTACCCTTTAAACTCCTAGAGTTTAAATCTTCTTGAGAATATAGTGAGTCCCAACATTCTTTTGCACTTTCACATGAGATTATCTTTAATCTTTCTTCACTAGGAAGAATTCCATGAAGTAGTGAAATTGTATCAAATTGTTTCAAAACATCATTGTTTTGAAAATTTGACTTCACTAGTCTTGAACTAGCTTGTGGTACAAAGTCTCCTACTTTGATTATTCTCCACAAGTAGTAATCCTTGGATTTGAGATAAGACTCAAATCTTGATTTTCACATATCAATATTCATCTTATCAAAGATTGGTGCTTCTTTCACCAATTCTTCTAAATATCCCATAGTTTGAGTTGATCCGGGAATCGTTGACTCAAGTTTTTGCACAAAACGAATTTTGACGCTTCCACGATCGTTTGTAGCGCAATGATTTGAGCAACCGCTCTGATACCAATTGTAAGTAACTAGAGGAGGGGGTGAATAGTTACTTAATATGTTTTTACCAATTTTTTGATTGATCACCAAATTCGATTTTACTTTGATCAACCAACTCAACTCAAACTTGATGTGTGTAGTGTATATGTTCAAATGATAAATGAAGTAATGTAAAGAACATAGACACAGGGATTTATAGTGGTTCGGGTGGATGTTAACTAATCCACTTTAATCCACTCCCCGATTACACTAATCGGGATTTGTTGCTTCACTAAGCACTTTTCTCCATACCCGGTGGAGATCCGATTTACAAGTCTTCAATCTTCTTTAGTAGACAACAAACCTAATCTTTCTATCATTTTAAAAGATCAACTCCAACCTAGATCAACTTGTCTTCACCTTGGACAAGTATTAATCTCCAAATAAGATTAATCAACTTCCTGTGTCCCTTTAAGGAAGTAGATCACTAAGCTAGCCTATGCTTCCACTAATTGAAGTTACAAGACTTATACACTCTGCAATGATGATCTTAACACAATACTAGGACACACATTACATTAAGTAAACTCACAATATAAATGATTTTGATTAGTAAGTTTACAACAACCCAATTCTATATCTATAAGATCATAGAATCTTCTCTTGCTTGATCACATTTGAGTAGTAGTTGATTCACTTATGATCACTGGAGAAAAGCCTTTTAAATGTGCAAGAGGGTCAGCTTCAAATGCTCTTAAATGTTTGCCTTTTATAGTGGGATTCAAAAAATAGTCGTTGACACACGGTTGCCTGCACGGTTGACCTTGGTGCGACCGTGCGTGCTCTAGTCCAAAATTGGTATCCGTTGTATAGCCGTTTACCTCAGATTTGAACACCACATTTTGGCACCTTTACTCCTTCTAGCACCTGCAAAAGAAATCAAACATCCTATACAAGTACTATATGTATTAAGTGTGTGAGATTTGGTCTTATTGCATGAAAGTGACTAATCATTCCAAAAGTGGCAAACCCAACATTCTTGGAGAAGTGTCTTGATTGATATTTAGGGAAATTTCAGTTTAGTCAAGACTTAGTTAGTCACATTAATGTTCTTGGTTCAATTCTAAAGGCTAGTCACTATATCATTAACTTCCTAGTTCCAATTAATCACAAGTCATGTTTCATTTGAGTTTAGTTAGGGATTAATTGAATAATGTGTAGTGACCCGAACTTTTCCATGTTTATATATATTAATTGAGATTGATATTTACATGATTAAATGTTTCCAACATGTTAAGCAATCAAACTTGTTAAGACTTGATTAATTGAAATATGTTTCATATAGACAATTGACCACCCAAGTTGACCGGCGATTCACGAACGTTAAAACTTGTAAAAACGACATGACGATATATATATGGATATACATATGGTTAACATGAGATTATGATAAGTAAGTATCTCCATAAGTATATTAACAATGAGTTATATACATATAAACAAGACTACTAACTTAAGGATTTCGAAACGAGACATATATGTAACGATTATCGTTGTAACGACATTTAAATGTATATATATCATATTAAGATATATTAATATATCATAATATCATGATAATATCATGATAATATAATAATTTAACATCTCATTAGATATAATAAACAATGGGTTAACAACATTAATTGAGATCGTTAACTTAAAGGTTTCAAAACAACACTTACATGTAACGACTAACGATGACTTAACGACTCAGTTAAAATGTATATACATGTAGTGTATTTAGATGTATTAAAATACTTTTGGAAGACTTCAAGACATATATCAAAACACTCATACTTAACGTAAATGGTTACAGTTACTTTTCCATTCTTTTCTTTCATCAAGAATTCTAGTCGTATTCTTACCCGTATTATACACAGCTTCAAAACGTACTTACTATGAGTATATACCAATAGGAACTAGCATGGGATTCCACTCTTGATTATGTCATGTATGACTAATCAATTTTAACTTCTACCATGAGCTAGTCAACTAACTAGAACTCCTTTTAACCCCACTCACCACTCACCAATTACCACTCATCATTCACTCCATTTCACTTCCAATTCTCTTTCTAATTCTCTCTCAACACACACACACACACACTATTATGAACGTATTTTTCCAGTAGTTAATCATCATCTTCATCAAAAATTACTTCAAGAATCAAGCTATAATCATCATAGGAAGAACACTTCAAGAACACTTCAAAAATCCCTTCAAGTTTACTAATTTACTTCCAAGCTTTCTAATCCATTCCAAGTAATCATCTAAGATCAAGAAACCTTTGTTATATACAGTAGGTTATCTTTCTTATTCAAGGTAATATTCATATTCAAACTTTGATTCAATTTCTATAACTATAAACTATCTTAATTCGAGTAAAAATCTTACTTGAACTTGTTTTTATGTCATGATCCTACTTCAAGAACTTTCAAGCCATCCAAGATCCTTTGAAGCTAGATCATTTCTTGTCACTTCCAGTAGGTTTACATACTAAACTTGAGGTAGTAATGATGTTCATAACATCATTTGATTCATATATATAAAACTATCTTATTCGAAGGTTTAAACTCGTAATCACTAGAACATAGTTTAGTTAATTCTAAACTTGTTCGTAAACAAAAGTTAATCCTTCTAACTTGACTTTTAAAATTAACTACACACATGTTCTATATCTATATGATATGCTAACTTAATGATTTAAAACCTGGAAACACGAAAAACACCGTAAAATCATATTTACGCCGTCGTAGTAACACCGCGGGCTGTTTTGGGTTAGTTAATTAAAAACTATGATAAACTTTGATTTAAAAGTTGTTATTCTGAGAAAATGATTTTTATTATGAACATGAAACTATATCCAAAAATTATGATTAAACTCAAAGTGGAAGTATGTTTTCTAAAATGGTCATCTAGACGTCGTTCTTTCGACTGAAATGACTACCTTTACAAAAACGACTTGTAACTTATTTTTCCAACTATAAACCTATAATTTTTCTGTTTAGATTCATAAAATAGAGTTCAATATGAAACCATAGCAATTTGATTCACTCAAAATGGATTTAAAATGAAGAAGTTATGAGTAAAACAAGATTGGATAATTTTTCTCATTTTAGCTACGTGAAAATTGGTAACAAATCTATTCCAACCATAACTTAATCAACTTGTATTGTATATTATGTAATCTTGAGATACCATAGACACGTATACAATGTTTCGACCTATCATGTCGACACATCTATATATATTTCGGAACAACCATAGACACTCTATATGTGAATGTTGGAGTTAGCTATACAGGGTTGAGGTTGATTCCAAAATATATATAGTTTGAGTTGTGATCAATACTGAGATACGTATACACTGGGTCGTGGATTGATTCAAGATAATATTTATCGATTTATTTCTGTACATCTAACTGTGGACAACTAGTTGTAGGTTACTAACGAGGACAGCTGACTTAATAAACTTAAAACATCAAAATATATTAAAAGTGTTGTAAATATATTTTAAACATACTTTGATATATATGTATATATTGTTATAGGTTCGTGAATCAACCAGTGGCCAAGTCTTACTTCCCGACGAAGTAAAAATCTGTGAAAGTGAGTTATAGTCCCACTTTTAAAATCTAATATTTTTGGGATGAGAATACATGCAGGTTTTATAAATGATTTACAAAATAGACACAAGTACGTGAAACTACATTCTATGGTTGAATTATTGAAATCGAATATGCCCCTTTTTATTAAGTCTGGTAATCTAAGAATTAGGGAACAGACACCCTAATTGACGCGAATCCTAAAGATAGATCTATTGGGCCTAACAAACCCCATCCAAAGTACTGGATGCTTTAGTACTTCGAAATTTATATCATATCCGAAGGGTGTCCCAGAATGATATGGATATTCTTATATATATGCATCTTGTTAATGTCGGTTACCAGGTGTTCACCATATGAATGATTTTTATCTCTATGTATGGGATGTGTATTGAAATATGAAATCTTGTGGTCTATTGTTACGATTTGATATATATAGGTTAAACCTATAACTCACCAACATTTTTGTTGACGTTTAAAGCATGTTTATTCTCAGATGAATACTAAGAGCTTCCGCTGTTGCATACTAAAATAAGGACAAGATTTGGAGTCCATGTTTGTATGATATTGTGTAAAAACTGCATTCAAGAAACTGATTTCGATGTAACATATTTGTATTGTAAACCATTATGTAATGGTCGTGTGTAAACAGGATATTTTAGATTATCATTATTTGATAATCTACGTAAAGCTTTTTAAACCTTTATTTATGAAATAAAGGTTATGGTTTGTTTTAAAAATGAATGCAGTCTTTGAAAAACGTCTCATATAGAGGTCAAAACCTCGCAACGAAATCAATTAATATGGAACGTTTTTAATCAATAAGAACGGGACATTTCAGTTGGTATCAGAGCGTTGGTCTTAGAGAACCAGAAAATTTGCATTAGTGTGTCTTATCGAGTTTGTTAGGATGCATTAGTGAGTCTGGACTTCGACCGTGTTTTCTTTAAAAATGATTGCTTAACATTTTTGTTGGAAACTATATATTTTTAACATATGAATATTATGTGATATATTAATCTCTTAACGTGTTTGATATTATGTGATAGATGTCTACCTCTAGAACAAGTCCCATTGACTCACCTAATAATAATGAAGAGTCAAATGTAAATTGGAATGATTCGTGGACTGATTCACAAGTTCCCGAAGAGGAAGCGGAAGAAGAGTCGGAACCGGAAGAAGAATCGAAACCAGAAGAAGAATCGGAACCGGAAGAAGAAATAGAACCGGTGGGGGAAATAATAAAACGGTTAAGTAAAAGAGAATTCTCAACCAACCGACCAAGGTTAATTATGGTCAATGGTGTTTCCGCCAAGGAAGCAAAATATTGAGAGGATTACCAATTCTCCGATGAATCGGATTCCGACGAGAATTCCGATGATGTTATAGAAATTACCCCAACTGAATTTAAAAAGGCAAAAGAAAATAATAAGGGAAAGGGCATAAAAATAGAGAAATCTAATTCCAACCCCGATGAACTTTATATGTATCGTCAACCCCCGAAGTCCTTAAGTTGTAAAAATGACCCGGGAACCTCTAAACCACCAGGTTTTTCTAAACCAATGTGGACAACGACGGCACGTATTAGGGGAACATCATATATCCCTAGAAACTTGGCAAAACGAACCAAAACCGAATAAGAAGAAACGAGCGAGTCGGAATAAGATAGTTGTATTCGTGTGGTGTAATATATGTAATATAGTGTGCTTATGCTTTATGATATATGTAAAAATTGCTTGTATTAATAAGTATTTTTTTTATGAATCTAACTCTTGTCTATTTTACCGTATAAAAACACAAAATGGATAGACAACCCAATATTTTAAGAGACCTACCCGGAGACATGATTGATGAAATCTTGTCTAGAGTCGGTCAGAATTCCTCGGCACAACTATTTAAGGCGAGATCAGTTTGTAAGACATTCGAAGAACGTTCCAAGAATGCCTTGGTTTATAAAAGGCTTTCATTCAAAAGATGGGGGATATCACATTGGGAAATCCATAAGTTACGATGTGTTTACTTTGACGCATATATTGTGGGGAACCCAAATGCTATTTTACGCAACGGGTTAAGAAATTATTTTGACTCAGTATATCCGAATATAGGACTTCGTGATTTAGAAAAAGCGGCTAACATGCAACATAAAGAAGCATGTTATGCTTACGGGTTAGTAATGTTCGCTTCTCACCAAAGTGAGAACAAGAACATCGGGCTACAACTATTAAACAAAACGTTCCCACAAGTGACGGAGTCGGTAATTGGGGTAAGAAATGAGGTTTTTAGGTTATTACGAGACTGTTGGTCATTACGTAACCCTCGTCCCTTTGACGACGTTACAACACGCTGTCTTATCAACGGCCATAACGGTTATGTTCCACAAGACCAAGGATGAGAAGTAGTCCTAGTAAAACCAGAATGCATGACTTGTTTCTGGACGTATGAATTACGTGTCTTTATTGCCTTTGCTGAACGACTTGTGTACTAGCTAGAATTATCTTCACAACTATCTTGTATCAAAGTTATTATGTGCTATATTTCATGCTTTATGTAAAATAAGCGGTATTGTAAGTTTGTAAAATATCGTATAAAAGTTTGAACGCGAAATATTATTACAATCAGTTTTTCATATAGAATTGTAGTAGTTGAATTGTATATTAGCTACTAAGTATGAACTTAACGGGTAGGTACTACCCGAATTTAAACTTATAAAACGCTAATATGAAGAAAAAGCTTTTATAAATGAGTTCATATTATGCTACGAAATACTATTAACTACTCTTAATATTCTGTATGATTAACTTGTTCCATTTGACTATTTTGAAGGAAATGGCACCGACTACTCGACACACCGTGAATATGAATGAAGAGGAATTTCGTACTTTTCTAGCTTCAAATATAGCTGCAGTACAGGCTGCGCTACATACCAACAATAACCTTGGATCTGGCAGTACAGGAAATCGTGTAGGATGCACCTACAAAGAATTCACTGCCTGCAAACCTTTGGAATTTGATGGAACCGAAGGACCGATCAGATTGAAACGGTGGACCGAGAAGGTCGAATCGGTGTTTGCCATAAGTAAGTGTACTGAAGAGGACAAAGTGAAGTATGCTATGCATACCTTCACAGGTTCTGCGTTAACATGGTGGAATACCTATCTAGAGCAAGTGGGACAAGATGATGCGTACGCACTACCGTGGTCAGCATTCAAGCACTTGATGAACGTGAAGTACCGTCCCAGAACCGAGGTCAATAAGCTCAAGACAGAACTTAGAGGGTTACGAACCCAAGGATTTGATATTACCACGTACGAAAGACGATTCACAGAATTGTGCCTATTGTGTCCGGGAGCATTCGAAGATGAGGAAGAGAAGATCGACGCGTTTGTGAAAGGATTACCGGAAAGAATCCAAGAAGATATAAGTTCACACGAGCCCGCCTCCATACAACAGGCATGTAGAATGGCTCACAAACTAGTGAACCAGATTGAAGAAAGAATTAAAGAACAGACTGCTGAAGAGGCCAATGTGAAGCAAGTCAAAAGAAAGTGGGAGGAAAACGGTGATAAGAATCACCAATACAACAACAACAGCAATTACAACAATAATCGCAACAATTATCCCAACAATCGCAACATCAATCGCAACTACAACAAACGGCCCAACAACAACAACAA
Source organism: Rutidosis leptorrhynchoides (assembly GCF_046630445.1). NCBI lineage: Eukaryota > Viridiplantae > Streptophyta > Magnoliopsida > Asterales > Asteraceae > Rutidosis > Rutidosis leptorrhynchoides. The sequence goes on from NC_092333.1 coordinate 252,098,957, forward strand.
CAACAACAACAACAATAACAGCAACTACAACAATCATCCCAACAACAATAATAACCGCAACAACAACAACAATCAGAAGCAGCTATGCCAAAGGTGTGAAAAGTATCACTCGGGGTTCTGCACCAAATTTTGCAACAAGTGTAAAAGAAATGGTCATAGCGCGGTGAAGTGTGAGGTCTACGGACCAGGGGTTAATAGAACGAAAGGAACAAATGGTGTCGGAACAAGTAATGGCGGAGCAAGTAGTGTCGGAGCAAGTTATGCCAATGTAGTTTGTTATAAATGTGGAAAACCGGGCCACATTATTAGAAATTGCCCGAACCAGGAGAACACGAATGGACAAGGTCGCGGAAGAGTTTTCAATATTAATGCGGCAGAGGCACAGGAAGACCCGGAGCTTGTTACGGGTACGTTTCTTATTGACAATAAATCTGCTTACGTTTTATTTGATTCGGGTGCGGATAGAAGCTATATGAGTAGAGATTTTTGTGCTAAATTAAGTTGTCCATTGACACCTTTGGATAGTAAATTTTTACTCGAATTAGCAAATGGTAAATTAATTTCAGCAGATAATATATGTCGGAATCGAGAAATTAAACTGGTTAGCGAAACATTTAAGATTGATTTGATACCAGTAGAGTTAGGGAGTTTTGATGTGATAATCGGTATGGACTGGTTGAAAGAAGTGAAAGCAGAGATCGTTTGTTACAAAAATGCAATTCGCATTATACGAGAAAAAGGAAAACCCTTAATGGTGTACGGAGAAAAGGGCAACACGAAGCTACATATTATTAGTAATTTGAAGGCACAAAAACTAATAAGAAAAGGTTGCTATGCTGTTCTAGCACACGTCGAGAAAGTACAAACTGAAGAAAAGAGCATCAATGATGTTCCCATTGCAAAAGAATTTCCCGATGTATTTCCGAAAGAATTACCGGGATTACCCCCACATCGATCCGTTGAATTTCAAATAGATCTTGTACCAGGAGCTGCACCAATAGCTCGTGCTCCTTACAGACTCGCACCCAGCGAGATGAAAGAACTGCAAAGCCAATTACAAGAACTTTTAGAGCGTGGTTTCATTCGACCAAGCACATCACCGTGGGGAGCTCCTGTTTTGTTTGTCAAGAAGAAAGATGGTACATTCAGGTTGTGTATCGACTACCAAGAGTTGAACAAACTTACCATCAAGAACCACTACCCACTACCGAGAATCGATGACTTATTTGATCAACTACAAGGCTCGTCTATTTATTCAAAGATTTACTTACGTTCCGGGTATCATCAAATGCGGGTGAAAGAAGATGATATTCCAAAGACTGCTTTCAGAACACGTTACGGTCATTACGAGTTTATGGTCATGCCGTTTGGTTTAACTAATGCACCAGCTGTGTTCATGGACCTTATGAACCGAGTGTGTGGACCATACCTTGACAAGTTTGTCATTGTTTTCATTGATGACATACTTATTTACTCAAAGAATGACCAAGAACACGGTGAACATTTGAGAAAGGTGTTAGAAGTATTGAGGAAGGAAGAATTGTACGCTAAGTTTTCAAAGTGTGCATTTTGGTTGGAAGAAGTTCAATTCCTCGGTCACATAGTGAACAAAGAAGGTATTAAGGTGGATCCGGCAAAGATAGAAACTGTTGAAAAGTGGGAAACCCCGAAAACTTCGAAACACATACGCCAGTTTTTAGGACTAGCTGGTTACTACAGAAGGTTCATCCAAGACTTTTCCAGAATAGCAAAACCCTTGACTGCATTAACGCATAAAGGGAAGAAATTTGAATGGAATGATGAACAAGAGAAAGCGTTTCAGTTATTGAAGAAAAAGCTAACTACGGTATCTATATTGTCATTGCCTGAAGGGAATGATGATTTTGTGATTTATTGTGACGCATCAAAGCAAGGTCTCGGTTGTGTATTAATGCAATGAACGAAGGTGATTGCTTATGCGTCTAGACAATTGAAGATTCACGAACAAAATTATACGACGCATGATTTGGAATTAGGCGCGGTTGTTTTTGCATTAAAGACTTGGAGGCACTACTTATATGGGGTCAAAAGTATTATATATACCGACCACAAAAGTCTTCAACACATATTTAATCAGAAACAACTGAATATGAGGCAGCGTAGGTGGATTGAATTATTGAATGATTACGACTTTGAGATTCGTTACCACCCGGGGAAGGCAAATGTGGTAGCCGATGCCTTGAGCAGGAAGGACAGAGAACCCATTCGAGTAAAATCTATGAATATAATGATTCATAATAACCTTACTACTCAAATAAAGGAGGCGCAACAAGGAGTTTTAAAAGAGGGAAATTTAAAGGATGAAATACCCAAAGGATCGGAGAAACATCTTAATATTCGGGAAGACGGAACCCGGTATAGGGCTGAAAGGATTTGGGTACCAAAATTTGGAGATATGAGAGAAATGGTACTTAGAGAAGCTCATAAAACCAGATACTCAATACATCCTGGAACGGGGAAGATGTACAAGGATCTCAGGAAATATTTTTGGTGGCCGGGTATGAAAGCCGATGTTGCTAAATACGTAGGAGAATGTTTGACGTGTTCTAAGGTCAAAGCTGAGCATCAGAAACCATCAGGTCTACTTCAACAACCCGAAATCCTGGAATGGAAATGGGAAAACATTACCATGGATTTCATCACTAAATTGCCAAGGACTGCAAGTGGTTTTGATACTATTTGGATAATAGTTGATCGTCTCACCAAATCAGCACATTTCCTGCCAATAAGAGAAGATGACAAGATGGAGAAGTTAGCACGACTGTATTTGAAGGAAGTCGTCTCCAGACATGGAATACCAATCTCTATTATCTCTGATAGGGATGGCAGATTTATTTTAAGATTCTGGCAGACATTACAGCAAGCATTAGGAACTCGTCTAGACATGAGTACTGCCTATCATCCACAAACTGATGGGCAGAGCAAAAGGACGATACAAACGCTTGAAGACATGCTACGAGCATGTGTTATTGATTTCGGAAACAGTTGGGATCGACATCTACCATTAGCAGAATTTTCCAACAACAACAGCTACCATTCAAGCATTGAGATGGCGCCGTTTGAAGCACTTTATGGTAGAAAGTGCAGGTCTCCAATTTGTTGGAGTGAAGTGGGGGATAGACAGATTACGGGTCCGGAGATTATACAAGAAACTACCGAGAAGATCATCCAAATTCAACAACGGTTGAAAACCGCCCAAAGTCGACAAAAGAGCTACGCTGACATTAAAAGAAAAGATATAGAATTTGAAATTGGAGAGATGGTCATGCTTAAAGTTGCACCTTGGAAAGGCGTTGTTCGATTTGGTAAACGAGGGAAATTAAATCCAAGGTATATTGGACCATTCAAGATTATTGATCGTGTCGGACCAGTAGCTTACCGACTTGAGTTACCTCAACAACTCGCGGCTGTACATAACACTTTCCACGTCTCGAATTTGAAGAAATATTTTGCTAAATAAGATCTCACTATTCCGTTAGATGAAATCCAAATCAACGAAAAACTCCAATTCATCGAAGAACCCGTCGAAATAATGGATCGTGAGGTTAAAAGACTTAAGCAAAACAAGATACCAATTGTTAAGGTTCGATGGAATGATCGTAGAGGACCTGAGTTCACCTGGGAGCATGAAGATCAGATGAAGAAGAAATACCCGCATCTATTTCCAGAAGATTCGTCAACACCTTCAACAGCTTAAAATTTCGGGACGAAATTTATTTAACGGGTAGGTACTGTAGTGACCCGAACTTTTCCATGTTTATATATATTAATTGAGATTGATATTTACATGATTAAATGTTTCCAACATGTTAAGCAATCAAACTTGTTAAGACTTGATTAATTGAAATATGTTTCATATAGATAATTGACCACCCAAGTTGACCGGTGATTCACGAACGTTAAAACTTGTAAAAACGACATGACGATATATATATGGATATACATATGGTTAACATGAGATTATTATAAGTAAGTATCTCCATAAGTATATTAACAATGAGTTATATACATATAAACAAGACTACTAACTTAAGGATTTCGAAACGAGACATATATGTAACGATTATCGTTGTAACGACATTTAAATGTATATATACCATATTAAAATATATTAATATATCATAATATCATGATAATATCATGATAATATAATTGAGATCGTTAACTTAAAGGTTTCAAAACAACACTTACATGTAACGACTAACGATGACTTAACGACTCAGTTAAAATGTATATACATGTAGTGTATTTAGATGTATTAAAATACTTTTGGAAGACTTCAAGACATATATCAAAACACTCATACTTAACGAAAATGGTTACAGTTACTTTTCCATTCTTTTCTTTCATCAAGAATTCTAGTCGTATTCTTACCCGTATTATACACAGCTTCAAAACGTACTTACTATAAGTATATACCAATAGGAACTAGCATGGGATTCCACTCTTGATTATGTCATGTATGACTAATCAATTTTAACTTCTACCATGAGCTAGTCAACTAACTAGAACTCCTTTTAACCCCACTCACCACTCACCAATTACCACTCATCATTCACTCCATTTCACTTCCAATTCTCTTTCTAATTCTCTCTCAACACACACACACACATACACACTATTATGAACGTATTTTTCCAGTAGTTAATCATCATCTTCATTAAAAATCACTTCAAGAATCAAGCTATAATCATTATAGGAAGAACACTTCAAGAACACTTCAAAAATCCCTTCAAGTTTACTAATTTACTTCCAAGCTTTCTAATCCATTCCAAGTAATCATCTAAGATCAAGAAACCTTTGTTATATATAGTAGGTTATCTTTCTTATTCAAGGTAATATTCATATTCAAACTTTGATTCAATTTCTATAACTATAAACTATCTTAATTCGAGTAAAAATCTTACTTGAACTAGTTTTTGTGTCATGATCCTACTTCAAGAACTTTCAAGCCATCCAAGATCCTTTGAATCTAGATCATTTCTTGTCACTTCCAGTAGGTTTACCTACTAAACTTGAGGTAGTAATGATGTTCATAACATCATTCGATTCATATATATAAAACTATCTTATTCGAAGGTTTAAACTCGTAATCACTAGAACATAGTTTAGTTAATTCTAAACTTGTTCGCAAACAAAAGTTAATCCTTCTAACTTGACTTTTAAAATTAACTACACACATGTTCTATATCTATATGATATGCTAACTTAATGATTTAAAACCTGGAAACACGAAAAACACCGTAAAACCGGATTTACGCCGTCGTAGTAACACCGCGGGCTGTTTTGGGTTAGTTAATTAAAAACTATGATAAACTTTGATTTAAAAGTTGTTATTCTGAGAAAATGATTTTTATTATGAACATGAAACTATATCCAAAAATTATGGTTAAACTCAAAGTGGAAGTATGTTTTCTAAAATGGTCATCTAGACGTCGTTCTTTCGACTGAAATGACTACCTTTACAAAAACGACTTGTAACTTATTTTTCTGACTATAAACCTATACTTTTCTGTTTAGATTCATAAAATAGAGTTCAATATGAAACCATAGCAATTTGATTCACTCAAAGCGGATTTAAAATGAAGAAGTTATGGGTAAAACAAGATTGGATAATTTTTCTCATTTTAGCTACGTGAAAATTGGTAACAAATCTATTTCAACCATAACTTAATCAACTTGTATTGTATATTATGTAATCTTGAGATACCATAGACACGTATACAATGTTTCGACCTATCATGTCGACACATCTATATATATTTCGGAACAACCATAGACACTCTATATGTGAATGTTGGAGTTAGCTATACAGGGTTGAGGTTGATTCCAAAATATATATAGTTTGAGTTGTGATCAATACTGAGATACGTATACACTGGGTCGTGGATTGATTCAAGATAATATTTATCGATTTATTTCTGTACATCTAACTGTGGACAACTAGTTGTAGGTTACTAACGAGGACAGCTGACTTAATAAACTTAAAACATCAAAATATATTAAAAGTGTTGTAAATATATTTTAAACATACTTTGATATATATGTATATATTGTTATAGGTTCGTGAATCAACCAGTGGCCAAGTCTTACTTCCCGACGAAGTAAAAATCTGTGAAAGTGAGTTATAGTCCCACTTTTAAAATCTAATATTTTTGGGATGAGAATACATGCAGGTTTTATAAATGATTTACAAAATAGACACAAGTACGTGAAACTACATTTTATGGTTGAATTATTGAAATCGAATATGCCCCTTTTTTATTAAGTCTGGTAATCTAAGAATTAGGGAACAGACACCCTAATTGACGCGAATCCTAAAGATAGATCTATTGGGCCTAACAAACCCCATCCAAAGTACCGGATGTTTTAGTACTTCGAAATTTTTATCATATCCGAAGGGTGTCCCGGAATGATGGGGATATTCTTATATATATGCATCTTGTTAATGTCGGTTACCAGGTGTTCACCATATGAATGATTTTTATCTCTATGTATGGGATGTGTATTGAAATATAAAATCTTGTGGTCTATTGTTACGATTTGATATATATAGGTTAAACCTATACCTCACCAACATTTTTGTTGACGTTTAAAGCATGTTTATTCTCAGGTGAATACTAAGAGCTTCCGCTGTTGCATACTAAAATAAGGACAAGATTTAGAGTCCATGTTTATATGATATTGTGTAAAAACTGCATTCAAGAAACTGATTTCGATGTAACATATTTGTATTGTAAACCATTATGTAATGGTCGTGTGTAAACAGGATATTTTAGATTATCATTATTTGATAATCTACGTAAAGCTTTTTAAACCTTTATTTATGAAATAAAGGTTATGGTTTGTTTTAAAAATGAATGCAGTCTTTGAAAAACGTCTCATATAGAGGTCAAAACCTCGCAACGAAATCAATTAATATGGAACGTTTTTAATCAATAAGAACGGGATATTTCATAATATCTCTATAAGATAATCATGAAGTATGTAGGGACATTAAGGTTAAGTTATTCTTTGAACAAGCAATCACACTTAGTTACTTAGACTAGAGCAAATAGACAATTGACTATAGCTTCATTGTGAACCATTTTACACTTAATCTATTGGAGTAGGTTAGTTACTTGAATCCTAACTAATGAGCACAAGGCAAACATATTAATCAAGTTGACAAGTTTATGAGTATTAAGCATTATTAGCAAATAGCAAGTAATACTCACATAGCAAGAGATAGTTATTCTAGGATCAATCATATAGATACTTGCACAACTTATAATTCAAGCACTTAATAAGTTTAATGTGCAATATAACACATTACATGATTAAGGTGTAAGCACACATTAATGTCCAATACATGCACAAGGGAAGAGCAATCTATAGTTGGGACTTGGTAACCATCCTAAATGTATCTAAGTGTGTTTTAGTATTACAAGTCATTTCTAGTTTAACCTTGAGAGCATTGTTCTTCATTTAGCCTTAATTAATCACTAAGTCATTTCTAATAGAAATTATTGTTCTAGTGATATTGGCTTAAGTGTGTTGGTACTTGATGATCATACTAAGGATATCTAGATAAGAATTAAAATCACAAGTTGTTGATTAACACTTATGTGTTATGCCTAATCTTGGTTAATTTGTCATTAAGATGTCATTAGGCGTAATTAATCACAATTAGTGTTTTTATGACCAAAACTCAATTGAGTATGGAGAAGGCATCTATTCTAAGCATGTTGAGAAAGGTTTCATGAATTATAGATGTCGGGAACTAGTCAAACTTTATTTGGTCAAAAACGGTGACAGATGAAACTGCGGTCGCACTGCGGTTGACCGTGGTGGCGACCGTGCAACTTGATTTCACAAAACTGCGTTGCAATTCAGTTTGGCGTTTCACGGTTGACTATACGGTCGACCGTACCTCGACCGTGTGTTTACCTGAACTTTTAATTTCATTCTTAATACTATGTTTGACTTGGTCGTTTACAAGAAACTATATAGGAATTATTGAATTGCTAACTGTGGACTATCAATGAGGACTACCAACATTGGACAATTAAAATGAATTAAAATATTGATTATAACATATGAAACTAAACAATTCTTCAAGTTTGCCACTTGATTTCATCTTAAACCTCATTTGTATCTAGACGATTACAATCTGCGTTCAAACCTTTCATGATTCTTGAAAACACCTCAATCGAGAGGATGAACCAACCGCACTTCATCTACGGAAGAAAAAATTGATGCATATAGTTATGCACATGAAAATACTCGGAACCTGTGTAAATATTTAACACGTATATGTGCTCGCTCCCTTGGTGTTGTTATTACCTAAAATAATTTTACAATCCCTCTCCAAATTAGCCAATTTTGTCACAGCTCCAGCAAATCAACTTCGACTTTCATTCGGATTAGTCTTATTATAATCTTGATATATACGTTGTCTTTTCATCATCGTTACCTGGGAACCGTTTATATCCCACCACATTAGCAGTAAACTTACCAGCAACTTCATTACTCATTGGCTTAAGTCTCTTCGAAAAACCATTATATCTGTCCATTAAAAACCCTATCATATACTTATCCGCATCTTATAGCGAGAGTTGCCATATCAATTACCGAGAATTAACAATCAGTATTTTGAATATCACAACGTTTCTACATCAACAGTTATATGTATACATATAACAATTATCTCTCAGAATTATGATCTTTAATTCTGAATTTCTGAAAAATGCTTTAGATTATGAATCATTTTTCTGAGTTTTGAAAAAGCTGATGAAGTAGTGAAAACTGAAGACTGCCTTAACAGTCAAAAGTTTAATGATAAAGAATGGAGTGTTGGAAAAGCTCAAAAGAAAATTTGGTACTGAAAAATGAATTGAGCAAACTATGCAGGAGGCTGTGGACAAATCACAAAGACTAAACCTACCTTCAAAGAATCTAAATGATTCAGTATCTACTGAAGTCATTAACGAATACCATACTCCTGATTCTACACCTCTACGGATAAATCTTCTTCATCATCCATCGATATTAGAAATTCTAAGATATTATCATACCTTTCATTATAAATATCCTCGATATTTCTAAAAATATTTTCATAACTAATCTTATCTGAAATCAATTATCTCTTCGCGCTATCAGTATTACATCATATAAGAAACTGTTAGTTTCTATATTCTGTAAACTTTCGAGTTTAAACTATGAATGTTTTTGAAGTAACGTTGGGAACTGAAGCATGAGTTAGTATAATATAATGACACTTGATCAATGTTATTATATTACAGTAAATTATGCTGAGTTTCTAATGGAACGTGATGATTCACAGACTATAACGTCATCATGTGCCATGTTACACGACTCTTACATTCTACTTGACCTCCAAACATATCAAGAACATATCTTCCTGATAGTTCTATCTTTTCTCTTGAATTCTGGTAATTTAACCAATCAAGAACGTGCTATTACAATCTATCTCTTAGAACATTAGTCAGGTTCATTCGAAACTTTTTACTTACGAATTCTGGACCATTTTTCGCTTGAATTAAAGTCGGGAATAAAAAAAACAAAAGGATGGAACTCCAAAATATAAAGGGAATAAAGAGGGTGGATTTATAGTGAAATATCCGTCCAAGCAATCAAAACAGATTATTGCATTTAACCAAAGAAGATCCTATTTCCTTAATTACCGAAGAATCAAATCTTATATAGATTTCGAAGATTATCTTTAAATCTCCGGAATTCCAAAAATCAACCATGACTACGTCAAGAGTTAAGAAGAATCTCTATTTCATTATTTCAAACTTTTGCGATAGCTTCGCTTATACTCTTCGAGTAATCGAATTATCTTATCAATATTACTCAATAATGATAAAATTCTATTTATCGACTCATATTCGTCATGAAAACATTCTCATTGTTAACCATGACGACCTCACTCAAATTTCGGGACGAAATTTCTTTAACGGGTAGGTACTGTGACGACCCAGAAATTTTCGATCAAAATTTAACTTAATCTTTATATGTTTCCAACATGATAAGCAAAGTCTGTAATGTTGAGTCTCAAAATTTTTGAACTATTTTCTTGCATTCATTTAACCTCGACCAGTTTTGACGATTCACGAACAATTAATTGTAAATTGATACGTTTGTGTGTATATATATGTATGTATAATTTCTATTCACAGTTATTATTATAATAAAATGTATAAATAGTAAATATTCAATATATATATATATATATATATATATATATATATATATATATATATATATATATATATATATATATATATATATATATATATATATATATATATATGTTATATAATACTACATAATTAAAATTGAAATATTAATATATGAAGTTACAAGTTAAAATATAGTTATTATATTATATTAATATTGTTATTAGTACTTTCATTATTATCATTAAAATAAATATCAATGTTAAAATCAGTATTATGAATATTATTAATTTAACATAATCTAGATATAAAATTTGATATATTTAAATTGTTATGTTAGTAATAATACTACTAATATTATTGTTTTTATTATTATTAAGATATATATTAATCATCATTAATATTATTTTTACTATTATTATTGTGAATATGATTTTAGTTATTAATATCATTATTATTATTATAATTAGTAAAATTATGTTTTTTGTAATTATTATGATTAATATTATTATTATTACTAAAAATTATTATTTTTAATAAAAATTATTATTATCATTATTAGTATTTTTATCAATAATATTTCTGTTATTATGATTATTAGAATAGTATTTTGATCATTATTAAGATATTAATATTTATTAATTATTAACATCAATTAAAAATGAAATGATTTAAACAATTCTAAATTCGGTTAGAGATCAACTTTAACTTTATATTTTTTTTTTACTGTCTTTCTACTGCTTGAAACTAAATTTTGTCTATTATTGATAGATATTGATTTATATCAACCCTACAAGACAAATTTGAGCCATTATTATCACATTATTTATATTCTTTATCTAAAGAAATCAAACATATAGTTACAAAATCTGTTTCTGATATCGCATAATTCATACGCGTTTTCCTTAGCGATATCGGGTACATTTTGGTCCTTTTGGATACGATTTGGTGTTATTTTGATAAGTGTTGTGAAAGTTTGAGTTCCAAGACCAAGAAGGTTAAATTTGAAGTTATTTGATGGTTTTGGTGATTTTCTATGTAAACGAGTGAAAGAGTTTGGTTCGATTCGAGTTTTGACGAATATTAGTGAGTTTTCAGCTCAGATACAGCAAAAGAGGCCTGGAGCGCCGCTCAGAAATGTGGAGCGCCACTCCAGTAGGCTAGAAATCCAATTCGACAGTTTGCAGGTGGCCAGAAATCAAAGTTACAGCAAATGGCGCGCCGCGCTACTATTGGAGCGCCGCTCCAATTTCAGCCGGATTCAGAATGGACCTATTTAAAGCCCGAAAATTTACCCTAATTATTCACTTTTGCATCCAGACAAATTCTAACAGCTTTTTGATGAAAAAGGGTGATTTTTGGGGAACCCCAAGATCATTCTAACACATCAATCATTCCAGAAACGCGTCTCGATCCGTTCATCATTCAAGAACACAATTTTCATTAGGTTTAATTCTTACTTTCATAATGAATACCCTTAATTGTTTACTTTTGATTTTGGTTTTAGCCATGGTTGGCTAAGCACTTTAATGTTTGTCTAGATTGAATATTCGTATGTGTTTGGATGATACTTTAATGTTTTATTAATTAATGCATGATAATTATAAGTTTTGATTAAGAACCATTCTTGTGGGTGTTGATTATTGTTACTAAGTTGATTAGTGATCTTGTTTGAACAAAGGGAACCCTGTTTCAATTTAGTACACTAGTTTTCAATTGATTTGTAATAACCAATTGGGTGCTTACTGGACCAAGGGGGTAAACCGGGTAACATAGATTAAACAAAACAGGGGTGAATTGTGTGGAGCGAACGCGTAACCAATTGAATCTTAATCTTATAATTAGTTAATTACTAAGTCACAAACGAAAGAGGTCTTTGGTGAAAGGGAACCCTAAGCTAATAAATCCAAGTTTGATGTGTTTGCTAAAAGAGAACTCTGGGTAAACCGACTCTGTAGTTGCATGTATTGATAAATTGAACTAGTGCTTAATAACAAATCATCCGACACTGCGAATAGGAGATCTAGGCGAACATACTTTTATCTATTGAATTCAAATATCTTTACTTTTCGTTGAGTCTGCATTTAATTCTTATAAACTTAAAAAAATACAAAAATATTGTTCTTTTACTTTTAATCAATCTTTGATTTGGCTATTCGTTAAATAGCCACAAAACAAAATATCTCGTAATTTCGATTTTCATAGACTAACTTTGTTTTTTTTATTAGTTACAATCTTAATTCTCACGTTTAAACTGTCCTTGGAACGATTTCGGAATTACCAACTTTATACTATTACACAATCGGGTACACTGCCCGTTAGTGTGTAGTAATATTTTAACCGGCATTTTCCATTGATAAATAATATACACGATTTTACACATCAATTTTTTGGCGCCGCTGCTGGGGACAGTTGTGTCGAAAATTAAGATTGTTATCTAACAGTTCTTAGTTTAGTTTTAGTTATAGTTTATTATTTCTTTTCGTTTATTCTCAGTTGAATCGGTGCGTTTAATCAGTTGTTAGTTGTGATTTCGCAGGTAACAGGTAGTGCATGCCACATACGCGTTCTTCTAATTCTCCGATTCTTCAACCATTTGCAGAACCCGAAAGAGAGTTATTCAGAGCGTTAAGTCAAGAGCAACAGTCTACAGTGGATTCATCTTTTTCTTCGAGTGCTAATATCATTAATTTGGGAAGTAGTTCTGAGACTGTGGTGCCGATACACCACCTGAAATCAGAGAAGAAGAAGAATCTTACATTTCATTAGATCTTTTCGAGACTGAAGATATGGCTGACCAAGCTGATCAACCGAATCAACCTCAAACTATGGCAGAAAAGTTGAAGGCCACACGAGGGGGCCAAGGCAATTCGATTACTCAACCGAACATCACTCAGCCTTTTCAAATCACAGGGCCGATCCTGAGTTTGATTTCTTCTGACTGCCAATTTCATGGCAAGGATAGTGAGGATGCTAACGAGCATCTTCGTATTTTCAATGATGTTTGCAACTTGTTCAAACTGCATGAGGTTGCCGATACTTCGATCAAGACGAGGCTTTTTCCCTGGACTCTTAAGGGAGAAGCTAAGAGATGGTTAGATAAGCAACCGGAAGGAGCGATCACCTCTTGGGATACATTGGTAGATAAGTTCTTATCAAAGTTTTTCCCTGCGTCTCGAGCTGCTGCTAGACTTCAAGCAGATATTTCTCAATTCAGACAAAAGAGCAGCGAGACACTATTTGATGCTTGGGACCGTTATTCTAATATGTTACGCTCGTGTCCGCAACACAGGTTGAATGATTTACAAAAGGTCCAGATTTTCTATAAGGGGTGTGACATCCCAACTCGTCAGAGTATTGATCAAGCAGCAGGTGGAACTTTAATGGATAAAACCGAAGAACAGGCATTAGAGATTATTGAAAAGCAAGCTGCTTACACTCATGAATGGCATCAAGATCATGAGTCAACTCGTTCAGTGTCAGTTAAGAGAACCGAAACCACTGGTGCATATGATGATTATGGGTCTATTAATGCTAAGTTAGACAAGTTTGGTAGACACTTGGAGAAGTTGGAGAAGGACATGCATGGTATTAAGGTTGGTTGTGAGTTTTGCGGGGGATTACACTTAGGCAAAGATTGTGATGCAGGTTTGACTATGAACTAGAAAGAAGAGATCTCTTATATTAGTCAACAGAACAACAATCAGTTTCAGGGACGTGCGCAGTTTAATAGGAATTTCAACAATCCCTATAATCCTCAAGGTAATCAAGGTTCGAGGTTCCATCCAGGTTCTAGTGGAGGATATCAACAGCAAGCTCCCGGGTATTTTCAGAAACCCCAAGCCGAAGAGAAAAAGTCCAGCCTTGAAGCTATGATCGAGAATCTTGTGATGTCTCAAACTCAGCATGTTACTACTGTTACTCAGAATAATGAGAAGAATGATCAAATGTTTCGAAATCAACAAGTAGCTATTCAGAATTTGGAGAAATAAATTGGTCAACTTGCTAATCAGAATAATGAGAGGAAACTAAGGGAGTTACCGAGTAAGATAGATAATAACCCGAAGAATGGGTACGTTAATGCTATCACCACGTGAAGTGGTTTAGCATATGATCCACCGAGGAAGCCCGATGAGTATGATTTGCGTGTACCGTTGGTTAAGGATAGTGAGCCGGTTGTTATTAGTGAACCGAAGGGGGAAAAGGAGCCAGAACAGGTGATTGAAAAGGTTGTGAGGGTATCGGAAACTGTTGCTGCGAAACTGGTAGTTAAAGAGTATCAACCACCGCTCCCATTCCCGAGGAAGCAGAGAATGGAAAAGCTGGAGGCAGAAAAGTCCAAGTTCATGGATTTGATTAAAAAAGTTAACATTAATTTGCCTGTTATTGATGTGATTGCAGGTATGCCCAAGTATGCAAGGTTTCTTAAGGACTTGCTAACTAATAGGAAGAAGTTGGAGAACATGTCTTCAGTCAGGTTGAATGCCGCATGCTCAGCGTTAGTTGCAAACAAGTTTCCCGAGAAGCTTGAGGATCCTGGGAGTTTCACCATTCCTTGTTTACTGGGTAATTTGGATTGTATGAGGGCGTTGGCAGATTTGGGGGCTAGCATAAATTTAATGCCCTATTCTATTTACTTAAAGCTAGACCCCGGGGAGTTGAAACCCACGCGTATGGCTATTCAGCTGGCTGACCGTTCCATTAAATTCCCTCGTGGAATTATAGAGAATATGCTAGTTAAGACCGGGTCGTTGGTTTTCCCGGCCGATTTCGTGGTGTTGGATATGGAAGTGGATGAGAGGATTCCACTGATTTTGGGTCGGCCATTTTTAAATACGGCTAGATGTATCATTGATGTTTATGGCCAACAGTTGACCCTTAGGATAGATAATTTGCATGCAACTTTCTTAATCGACCATGCTTTAAAATACCCTGCCTACACTGATGATACATGTTATTTTCTTAACACTGTGAATGTCCAGTCTGAGTTTTTGCAGGAATTCCCAGAGTTACAGGGTTCAGGAGAATGTTCATTGGTTGAAATTGATGAAGATTTGCAGGTTGAGGAGGTGGATATTTTGACCACCTTGATGGAAAACGGCTATGAGCCGACTGAGGAGGAGTTCAAGGAACTCGAACGTGATGCGGATTACCAGAGCAAGTCTTCAATTGAAGAACCTCCCGAGTTAGAATTGAAGCCACTTCCAGATCATTTGGAATACGCTTATTTGCAGTAGGAATCTAAGCTCCCGGTAATTATTTCTTCTTCTCTTACTACAGGTCAGAAAACTGAGCTTGTAACCATGCTGCAGGCCCATAAACAGGCCATTGCATGGAAAATTCACGACATTAAATGTATTAGTCCCTCCTATTGCACCCACAAAATCCTAATGGAGGATAACTCCAAACCTGTGATGCAACGAAAAAGGAGGTTGAACCCACACATGCAAGATGTCGTGAAGAAAGAGATCATTAAGCTCCTCGATGCAGGTCTAATTTACCCGATCTCTGACAGTCCTTGGATTAGCCCGGTACACTGTCTACCTAAGAAAGGTGGTATGATTGTTACCATTAATGATAAAAATGAGTTAATTTCCACTAGGACTGTCACGGGGTGGCGTGTTTGTATTGACTATCGAAAGTTGAACGACGCCACACGCAAGGACCACTTCCCGTTACCTTTCATGGATCAAATGCTAGAGAGGTTAGCGGGAAACAGCTTTTATTATTTTCTTGATAGTTTTTCGGGCTATTTTAAAATTCCTATCTCGCCCGAGGACCAGGAGAAAACTACTTTCACGTGCCCGTATGGCACTTTCTCATACCGACGCATGCCCTTTGGCCTTTGCAATGCTCCGACCACTTTTCAAAGGTGCATGATGGCCATATTCCATGATATGATAGAGGATTGCATGGAGGTGTTCATGGATGACTTTTCGGTCTTCGGTGACACTTTTGATTCATGCCTACTTAATTTAGAACAGATGTTGGAAAGGTGTGAAAAGTCTAATCTTGTGCTCAATTGGGAAAAGTGTCATTTCATGGTTAAAGGGGGCATAGTCCTCGGGCACAAGATTTCTAAGGACGGTATTGAGGTGGATCCTGCGAAGGTGACGGATATTAAGAACCTTCCACCTCCCACCGATGTTAAGGGTGTTCGGAGTTTTCTCGGGCACGCCGGTTTTTACCGGCGGTTCATTAAGGATTTTTCTAAAATTGCTAATCCGATGAACAAACTCCTCGAAAAGGACACACTGTGGAATTTCTCCGAAGAGTGCCTTAAGGCATTCAATCTTCTTAAGGAGAAACTGATCAATGCACCCATTATAATTGCTCCGAATTGGTCCCTTCCATTCGAGCTTATGTGCGATGCTTCTGATTTTGCTGTTGGCTCTGTTTTGGGTCAAAGGGTCGAGAAACATTTCCGACCCATTTACTATGTAAGCAAGACTTTGCAGGGAGCGCAATTGAATTATACTACCACTGAAAATTAGCTCCTTGTGGTGGTCTTTTCATTTGATAAGTTCCGGTCCTACTTAGTCTTGTCTAAGACTATTGTTTTTACGGACCATTCTGCTCTTAAGTATCTATTTTCGAAACCGGATACAAAACCTCGACTGCTTAGATGGATCTTACTTTTGCAAGAATTCGATATCGAGATCCGGGATAAGAAGGGTGCTGAAAATCTAGCGGCTGACCACTTGTCTAGACTCGAGAATCTAAATCTCGAAGTCCTTCACGAATCGAGTATCCATGATGATTTTCCCGATGAATATCTCATGGCAATGGACAAGGTGGACGAGCCATGGTACGTGGAGATTGCTAATTATCTCGTTGGGGGATTCTTGGAAAAAGGGTGGTCACATCAAAAGAGGAAGAAATTCTTCAGTGACCTTAATACTATTTCTGGGAGGCCCCGTATCTTTTTCGTTGTTGTCCCGATGGGGTTATCCGCCAGTGTGTTTCCGGTGAAGAGTGTATGCGTATTTTGACCGAGTGCCATAGTGGGCCTACCGGTGGGCATTTTGGACCCCAAATCACGGGGCGTAAAGTCTATGATGCCGGCTTCTTTTGGCCGATAATTTTCAAGGATGCCCACCGGATTTGCAAATCGTGCGATTCTTGTCAAAGGGCCAGTAAAGTCACCAAACGGGATGAGATGCCTCAATAAAGCATCCAAGTTTGCGAAGTATTTGACGTTTGGGGAATTGACTTTATGGGGCCATTTCCGAAATCTCAGAATTATAGTTACATACTCGTTGCTATTGACTACGTGTCTAAATGGGCCAAAGCGCAAGCTTTGGCTACAAACGATGCACGAGTTGTGATTTCTTTCCTTCAGTGTTTATTCTCTCGATTTGGAACTCCTAAAGCTTTAATTAGCGATAGGGGTACTCATTTTTGTAACGCCCAAATGGAGAAGGTATTGACGCGACATGGAGTTCTCCATAAAGTTTCTACTTCATACCATCCCCAAACGAGCGGACAAGTTGAGAATACCAATCGAGCTCTTAAAGGGATTCTTGAGAAAACTGTGGGGTAAAATCCAGGAGTGGGCGAATAAGCTCGATGAAGCTTTGTGGGCATTTCGAACCGCCTACAAAATGCCAATTGGTACCACTCCTTATCGGTTGGTTTATGGAAAAGCATGCCATCTTCCGTTGGAGATTGAGCATAAAGCGATGTGGGCACTTAAAAAGTGCAATTTGGATTTGAAGGAAGCCGGACGCCTAAGGGCGGGGCAATTGAATGAGCTTGGTGAATTACGCCTCGATGCGTATGAGAATTCGTTGATTTATAAAGAGAAAACCAAGCAATGGCATGATAGAAGGTTAAAGGGTCCAAAGGAGTTTAATGAGGGCGATCGAGTGCTCTTGTTTAACTCTAGATTGAAGCTTTTACTGAGAAAACTTAAGTCCCGGTGGACGGGACCATTTGTGGTTGTTAAGGTGTACCCATACGGTGCGATTGAGTTGAAAAATGCGAGTGGTACTACCTTTAAGGTGAACAGACATCGAGTTAAGAAATATTTCGATGGTCCGTTGGAGATTGATGACGGGGTTCACGTTGAACCCGATCCTAAGGTTACTTGAAGTTGGAAATGAGTCTTGTGAATAACTCGGTAATAAACTTCACAGTGTTGTAGAGTTTGTATGTTTTTGTGCTTGTTTGATGATATGTGCAATGTGATCATGCTCGGATTTTTGTTGGGGTTGTTTGTGTAGTGACCCGAACTTTTCCATGTTTATATATATTAATTGAGATTGATATTTACATGACTAAATGTTTCCAACGTGTTAAGCAATCAAACTTGTTAAGACTTGATTAAATGAAATAAGTTTCATATAGACAATTGATCACCCATGTTGACCGGCGATTCACGAACGTTACAAAATTGTAAAAACTACATGTTATGGTATATATAGACATATATATATATGGTTGACTTAAGATTATGATGAGTAAGTATCGCACTAAGTATATTAACAATGTGTGATATACATAAGAAATGAGATTACTAAGTTAAGAAACTCGAAATGATATATATAACGATTATCGTTATGATAACGTCTACTAAATACATATGTATCATATTAAGATATTGATACACTATATTTAACATGATAAAATGATATTTAAATATATCATTAAGTGTGTTAACAATGAACTACATATGTAAAAACAAGACTACTAACCCAAGAATTACGAAACGAGACTTATATGTAACGATTATCGTTGTAACGATATTATAATGTATATATCATATTAAGAGATATTCATACATTATAATATCATGATAATATAATAATTTAACATCTCATTTGATATAATAAACATTGGGTTAACAACATTAATTGAGATCGTTAACTTAAAGGTTTCAAAACAACACTTACATGTAACGACTAACGAAGACTTAACGACTCCATTAGAATGTATATACATGTTGTGTTTTGATATGTATTCTTACACTTTTGAAAGACTTCAAGACACATATCAAAGTACTTCTACTTAACAAAAATGCTTACAATTACATCCTCGTTCAGTTTCATCAACAATTCTACTCGTATGCACCCGTATTCGTACCCGTACAATACACAGCTTTTAGATGTATGTACTATTGGTATATACACTCCAATGATCAGCTCTTAGTAGCCCATGTGAGTCACCTAACACATGTGGGAACCATCATTTGGCAACTAGCATGAAATATCTCATAAAATTACAAAAATATTAGTAATCATTCATGACTTATTTACATGAAAATAAAATTACATATCCTTTATATCTAATCCATATACCAACGACCAAAAACACCTACAAACACTTTCATTCTTCAATTTTCTTCATCTAATTGATCTATCTCAAGTTCCATATTCAAGTTCTAAGTGTTCTTCATAAATTCCATAAGTATAGTTTCATAAAAATCAAGAATACTTCCAAGTTTGCAAGTCTACTTCCAAGCTTTCTAATCCATTCCAAGTAATCATCTAAGATCAAGGAACCTTTGTTATTTATAGTAGGTTATCTTTATTATTCAAGGTAATATTTATATTCAAACTTTGATTCAATTTCTACAACTATAACAATCTTATTTCGAGTGAAAATCTTACTTGAACTGTTTTCGTGTCATGATTATGTTTCAAGAACTTTCAAGCCATCCAAGGATCCTTTGAAGCTAGATTCATTTTTCTCATTTCCAGTGGTTTTATCCAGAAAACTTGAGGTAGTAATGATGTTCATAATATCATTCGATTCATACATATAAAGCTATCTTATTCGAAGGTTTAAACTTGTAATCACTAGAACATAGTTTAGTTAATTCTAAACTTGTTCGAAAATAAAGGTAATCCTTCTAACTTGACTTTTAAAATCAACTAAACACATGTTCTATATCTATATGATATGCTAACTTAATGATTTAAAACCTGGAAACACGATGAACACCATAAAATCAGATATACGCCGTCGTAGTGAAACCGGAGGCTGTTTTGGTTTGGATAATTAAAAACTATGATAAACTTTGATTTAAAAGTTGTTCTTCTGGGAAAATGATTTTTCATATGAACATGAAACTATATCCAAAAATCTTGGTTAAACTCAAAGTGAAAGTATGTTTTTCAAAATGGTCATCAAGATGTCGTTCTTTCGACGGAAATGACTACCTCTTTAGTAATTGACATGTAACTTAAATTTCCGACTGTAAACCTATACTTTTTCTGTTTGGATTCTTAAATTAGAGTTCAATATGAAACCATAGCAATTTGATTCACTCAAAACGGATTTAAAATGAAGAAGTTATGGGTAAAACAAGATTGGATATTTTTGATCTTTTTAGCTACGGGAAATGTTTAACAAATCTATACAAATCATATCCTAGTTAACTTATATTGTATTATACATGTATTCTAATATATTATGTAATCTTGGGATACCATAGACACGTATGCAAATGTTTTGACATATCATATCGACCCATGTATATATATTATTTGGAACAACCATAGACACTCTATATGTGAATGTTGGAGTTAGCTATACAGGGTTGAGGTTGATTCCAAAAATATATATACTTTGAGTTGTGATCTAGCCTGAGACGTGTATACACTGGGTCGTGGATTGATTCAAGATAATATATATCGATTTATTTCTGTACATCTAACTGTGGACAACTAGTTGTAGGTTACTAACGAGGACAACTGACTTAATACACTCAAATCTTTAAAACATAATAAAAATGGTTGTAATTATATTTTGATCATACTTTGATATATATGTATATATTTGTATAGGTTCGTGAATCGATCCGTGGCCAAGTCTTATTTCCGAGGAAGGAAATATCTGTGAAAGTGAGTTATTGTCCCACTTTATAAATCTAATATTTTTGGGATGAGAATACATGCAGGTTTTATAAATGATTTACAAAATAGACACAAGTACGTGAAACTACATTCTATGGTTGAATTATTGAAATCGAATATGCCCCTTTTTATTAAGTCTGGTAATCTAAGAATTAGGGAACAGACACCCTAATTGACGCGAATCCTAAAGATAGATCTATTGGGCCTAACAAACCCCATCCAAAGTACCAGATGCTTTAGTACTTCGAAATTTATATCATATCCGAAGGGTGTCCCGGAATGATGGGGGTATTCTTATATATGCATCTTGTTAATGTCGGTTACCAGGTGTTCACCATATGAATGATTTTTATCTCTATGTATGGGATGTGTATTGAAATATGAAATCCTGTGGTCTATTATTACGATTTGATATATATAGGTTAAACCTATAACTCACCAATATTTTTGTTGACGTTTAAAGCATGTTTATTCTTAGGTGAATACTAAGAGCTTTCGCTGTTGCATACTAAAATAAGGACAAGATTTGGAGTCCATGTTTGTATGATATTGTGTAAAAACTGCATTCAAGAAACATATGTCGATGTAATATATTTCTATTGTAAACCATTATATAATGGTCGTGTGTAAACAGTATATTTTAGATTATCATTATTTGATAATCTACGTAATATTTTTAAAACCTTTATTGATAAAATAAAGGTTATGGTTGTTTTAAAAATGAATGCAGTCTTTGAAAAATGTCTCATATAGAGGTCAAAACCTCGCAACGAAATCAATTAATATGGAACGTTTATAATCAATATGAACGGGACATTTCAGTTGGTATCAGAGCGTTGTTCTTAGAGAACCAGAAAATTTGCATTAGTGTGACTTATCGAGTTTGTTAGGATGCATTAGTGAGTCTGGACTTCGACCATGTATTGCATTAGTGAGTCTGGACTTCGACCGTGTTTTCTTTAAAAATGATTGCTTAACATTTTTGTTGGAAACTATATATTATTAACATGTAAATATTATGTGATATATTAATCTCTTAACATGTTTGATATTGTGTGATAGATGTCTACCTCTAGCACAAATCCCATTGACTCACCTAATAATAACGAAGAGTCGAATATATATTGGCAAGATTCACATGTTTCTGAAGAACCGGAAGAAGAGGAAACGGAACCGGAAGAAGAGGAACCGGAAGAAGAGGAACCAGAAGAAGAGGAACCGAAAGAAGAAGAGGTTCCGGAGGGGGGAATAGTAGGAACCACATAAAACCAGTCAAATAAAAGAAAATTCTCAACCAATGGACCAAAGTTAATAATGGTCAATGGTGTTTCCGCTAAGGAAGCAAAATATTAGGAAAATTACCAATTTTTCAATGAATCGGATCCTGATGAGGATTCCGATGATGTTATAGAAATTACCCTGACCCAATTTAATGAGGCAAAATAAAATAATAAGGGAAAAGGCATCAAAATAGAGAAATCTGATTCCGACCCCGATGAACTTTATATGTACCGTCAACACCCGTATTTTCAATATCGTGACAATAACCCGGGAACCTATAAACCACCAGGTTTTTCTAAACCAATGTGAAAAATGACGACTCGTATTAGAGGAACATCATATATCCCTAGAAGATTAGGAAAAAGAACTAAGTCCGAAGAAGAAGAAACCAGTGATTCAGATTAAAGGGGTGTGGGCATGTTTTGTAATAAATGTATTGTAGTGTGCTTGTACTTTTATGTTCTATGTAAAACTTGCTTGTATTGTTTGTTATTACAAATCTAATCCTTGTCTATTTTACAGTATAAAAACAAAATGGACGTTAAGGGTAGACAACCGAATATTTTAGAAGACCTACCAGAGGATATGATTGAGGAAATCTTGTCTAGAGTCGGTCAGAATTCATCAGCACATTTAGTTATGGCAAAATTAACTTGTCAAACATTTGAAAGACTTTCCAAAAATGCCTTAGTTTATAAAAGGCTTTCCTTTGATAGGTGGGGTATATCACATTGGGGAGACTTTAAGTTACACCGTGTTTTCTTTAAAGCGTTAAATGTGGGGAACCGAAATGCAATTTTACGCTACGGGTTAAGAACCTATTTTGACTCAACATATCCCAACATAGGATTTCGTGAATTAGAAAGAGCTTCTAACATGCAACATAAAGAAGCATGTTATGCTTACGGGTTAGTGATGTTCGCTTCTTACCAAAGTGAGAAAAAGAACATCGGATTGCAGCTTTTAAATAAAACTTTCCCACAAGTGACGGATTCAGTAGTTGGGGTGAGAAACATGGTTTTTAGATTATTACGGGGCTGTTGGACATTACGAAACCATCGTCCTTTTGACGACATTACAACATGCTGCCTAGCTAATGGTCATAACGGTTATTTTCCATAAGACCAAGGATGGGAAGTCGTCTTAGTAAAACCAGAATGCATGACTTGTTTCTGGACTTATGAATTACGTATCTTTATTTCCTTTGCTGAACAACTTGCGTATTAACTAGATTTATCTTCAAAAGTGTCCTGTATCATAGTGTACTATATTTCATGTTATATGTAATATAGCGAAGTTGTAAGTTTGAAGAATATTTGTATGTGATATATTATTATAATCAGTTTTTCATATGAAATTGTAGTAGTTGAATTGTATATTAGCTACTAAGTATGAACTTAACGGGTAGGTAGTACCCGAATTTAAAATTATAAAACGCTAATATGAAGAAAAAGCTTTTATAAATGAGTTCATATTATGCTACGAGATACTATTGACTACTCTTAATATTCTGTATGATTAAATTATTTTATTTGACTATTTTGAAGGAAATGGCACCGACTACTCGACACACCTTGAATATGAGCGAAGAGGAATTTCGTGCCTTTCTTGCTTCAAACATAGCCGCAGTACAGGCAGCGCTACATACCAACAATAACTCTGAATCTAGCAATACAGCTAACGGTGCAAAAAATCATGTAGGATGCTCCTACAAGGAATTCACTACCTGAAAACCTTCAGAATTTGATGGGACCGAAGGACCAATCGGATTGAAACGGTGGACCGAGAAAGTTGAATCGGTGTTTGCCATAAGTAAGTGTGCTGAAGGAGACAAAGTGAAGTACGCTACGCATACCTTCACAGGTATTGCGTTAACATGGTGGAATACCTATCTAGAGCAAATGGGACAAGATGCTACTTACGCGCGACCGTGGTCAGCATTCAAGCACTTGATGAACGAGAAGTACCGTCCCAGAACCGAGGTCAATAAGCTCAAGTCAGAACTTAGAGGGTTATGAATACAGGGATTCGATATTACTTCGTACAAAAGATGATTCGCAGAATTGCGCCTATTGTGTCCGAGAGCATTCGAAGATGAGGAAGAGAAGATCGACGCATTTGTGAAAGGGTTACTAGAGAGAATCCAAGAAGATATAAGTTCACATGAGCCTGCCTCCATACAAAAGGCATGTAGAATGGCTCACAAACTAGTGAACCAGATTGAGGGAAGAATTAAAGAACAGGCGGC
The DNA here is from genome assembly GCF_046630445.1 of Rutidosis leptorrhynchoides. NCBI lineage: Eukaryota > Viridiplantae > Streptophyta > Magnoliopsida > Asterales > Asteraceae > Rutidosis > Rutidosis leptorrhynchoides. The sequence goes on from NC_092333.1 coordinate 252,123,568, forward strand.
CGAAGAGGCCATCGTGAAGCTAGTCAAAAGAAAGTGGGAGGAAAATGGTGATAAGAGTCACCAATACAACAACAACTATCCCAACAATAGCAACATCAATCGCAACAACAACAAACGGCACAACAACAACAACAACAACAACAACAACAACAACAACAACAACAACAACTACAACAATCATCTCAACAACAATAACAACCGCGACAACAACAACAACAACAATCAGAAGCAGCTATGCCAAAGGTGTGAAAAGTATCACTCGGGGTTCTGCACCAAATTTTGCAACAAGTGTAAAAGAAATGGTCATAGCGAGGCGAAGTGTGAGGTCTACGGACCAGGGGTTAACAGAACGAAAGGAACAAATTGTGTCGGAACGAGTAATGGCGGAGCAAGTTATGCCAATGTAGTTTGTTATAAATGTGGAAAACCGGGCCACATTATTAGAAATTGCCCGAACCAGGAGAACACGAATGGACAAGGCCGTAGAAAAGTTTTCAATATTAATGCGGCAGAGGCATAGGAAGACCCAGAGCTTGTTACGGGTACGTTTCTTATTGACAATAAATCTTCTTACGTTTTATTTGATTCGGGTGCGGATAGAAGCTATATGAGTAGAGATTTTTGTGCTAAATTAAGTTGTCCATTGACGCCGTTGGATAGTAAATTTTTACTCGAATTAGCAAACGGTAAATTAATTTCAGTAGATTATATATGCCGGAATCGAGAAATTAAACTGGGTAGCGAAATATTTAAGATTGATTTGATACCAGTAGAGTTAGGGAGTTTTGATGTAATAGTTGGCATGGACTGGCTAAAGGAGATGAAAGCAGAGATCGTATGTTACAAAAATGCAATTCGCATTGTACGAGAAGAAGGAGAACCCTTAATGGTGTATGGAGAAAAGGGCAACACGAAGCTACATCTTATTAGTAATTTTAAGGCACAAAAACTAATAAGAAAAGGTTGCTATACTGTTCTAGCACACGTCGAGAAAGTACAAACTAAAGAAAAGAGCATCAATGATGTTCCTGTCGCAAAAGAATTTCCCGATGTATTTCCGAAAGAATTACCGGGACTACCTCCACATCGATCTGTTGAATTTCAAATAGATCTTGTACCAGGAGCTGCACCAATAGCTCATGCTCCTTACAGACTCGCACCTAGCGAGATGAAAGAACTGCAAAGCCAACTGCAAGAATGATTAGAACGTGGTTTCATTCGACCAAGCACATCACCATGGGGAGCTCCTGTTTTGTTTGTCAAGAAGAAGGATGGTACATTTAGGTTATGTATTGACTACAGAGAGTTGAATAAACTTACCATCAAAAACCGTTATCCACTGCCGAGAATTGATGACTTATTTGATCAACTACAAGGCTCGTCGGTTTATTCGAAAATTGATTTACGTTCTGGATATCATCAAATGCGAGTAAAGGAGGAAGATATTCCAAAAACTGCTTTTAGGACGCGTTATGGTCATTACGAGTTTATGGTTATGCCGTTTGGATTGACTAACGCACCAGCTGTGTTCATGGACCTTATGAACCGAGTGTGTGGGCCATATCTTGACAAGTTTGTCATTGTTTTCATCGATGACATACTTATTTACTCAAAGAATGATCAAGAGCACGAAGAACATTTAAGAAAAGTGCTAGAAGTATTGAGGAAAGAAAAACTATACGCTAAGTTTTCAAAGTGTGCATTTTGGTTGGAAGAAGTTCAATTCCTCGGTCACATAGTGAACAAAGAAGGTATCCAGGTGGACCCGGCAAAGATCGAAATCGTTGAAAAGTGGAAAACCCCAAAAACTCCGAAGCATATACGTTAATTTTTAGGATTGGCTGGTTACTACAGAAGATTCATCCAAGATTTTTCCAAAATAGCAAAACCCTTGACTGGACTAACGCATAAAGGGAAGAAATTTGAATGGAAGGATGAACAAGAGAAGGTGTTTCAGTTATTGAAGAAAAAGCTAACTACGGCACCTATATTGTCATTGCCTGAAGGGAATGATGATTTTGTGATTTATTGTGACGCATCAAAGCAAGGTCTCGGTTGTGTATTAGTGCAACAAACGAAGGTGATTGCTTATGCGTCTAGACAATTGAAGATTCACGAGCAAAATTATACAACTCACGATTTGGAATTGGGTGCTGTTGTTTTTGCATTAAAGACTTGGAGGCATTATTTGTATGGGGTTAAAATTATTATATATACCGATCACAAAAGTCTCCAACATATATTTATTCAGAAGCAACTGAATATGAGACAACGCAGGTGGATTGAACTGTTGAATGATTATGATTTTGAGATTCGATACCACCCGGGGAAGGCGAATGTGGTAGCCGACGCTTTGAGTAGAAAGGACAGAGAACCTATACTGGTAAAAGCTATGAATATAATTATTCGTACTAACCTTACTACTCAAATAAAGGAGGCGCAACAGGGAGTTGTAAAAGAAGGAAAGTTGAAGAATGAGATACCCAAAGGATCAGAGAAACATCTTAATGTCGGACCAGTAGCTTACCAACTGGAGCTACCTCAACAACTCGCGGCTGTACATAACACTTTCCACCTCTCGAATTTGAAGAAATGTTTTGCTAAAGAAGATCTCACTATTCCGTTGGACGAAATCTAAGTCAATGAAAAACTTCAATTCATTGAAGAACCCGTCGAAATAATGGATCGTGAGGTTAAGAGACTTAAGCAAAACAAGATACCGATTGTTAAGGTTCGATGGAATGCTCGTAAAGGACTCGAGTTCACCTGGGAGCGTGAAGATCAGATGAAGAAGAAATACCCGCATCTATTTCCAGAAGATTCATCAAAACCTTCAACAGCTTAAAATCTCGGGACGAAATTTATTTAACGGGTAGGTACTGTAGTGACCCGAACTTTTCCATGTTTATATATATTAATTGAGATTGATATTTACATGACCAAATGTTTCCAACGTGTTAAGAAATCAAACTTGTTAAGACTTGATTAATTGAAATAGGTTTCATATAGACAATTGATCACCTAAGTTGACCGGCGATTCACGAACGTTACAAATTTGTAAAAACTACATGTTGTGGTATATATAGATATATATATATGGTTGACATGAGATTATGATGAGTAAGTATCTCACTAAGTATATTAACAATGTGTGATATACATAAGAAATGAGATTACTAAGTTAAGAAACTCGAAATGATATATATAACGATTATCGTTATGATAACGTCTACTAAATACATATGTATGATATTAAGATATTGATACACTATATTTAACATGATAAAATGATATTTAAATATATCATTAAGTGTGTTAACAATGAACTACATATGTAAAAACAAGACTACTAATTCAAGAATTACGAAATGAGACTTATATGTAACGATTATCGTTGTAACGATATTTTAATGTATATATCATATTAAGAGATATTCATACACCATAATATCATGATAACATAATAATTTAACATCTCATTTGATATAATAAACATTGGGTTAACAACATTAATTGAGATCGTTAACTTAAAGGTTTCAAAACAACACTTACATGTATCGACTAACGAAGACTTAACGACTCCATTAGAATGTATATACATGTTGTGTTTTGATATGTATTCTTACACTTTTGAAAGACTTTAAGACACATATCATAGTACTTCTACTTAACAAAAATGCTTACAATTACATCCTCGTTCAGGTTCATCAACAATTCTACTCGTATGCACCCGTATTTGTATTCGTACAATACACAGCTTTTAGATGTATGTACTATTGGTATATACACTCCAATGATTAGATCTTAGTAGCCCATGTGAGTCACCTAACACATGTGGGAACCATCATTTGGAAACTAGCATGAAATATCTCATAAAATTACAAAAATATTAGTAATCATTCATGACTTATTTACATGAAAACAAAATTACATATCCTTTATATCTAATCCATATACCAATGACCAAAAACACCTACAAACACTTTCATTCTTCAATTTTATTCATCTAATTGATCTCTCTCAAGTTCCATCTTCAAGTTCTAAGTGTTCTTCATAAATTCCATAAGTATAGTTTCATAAAAATCAAGAATACTTCCAAGTTTGCAAGTTTACTTCCAAGCTTTCTAATCCATTCCAAGTAATCATCTAAGATCAAGGAACCTTTGTTATTTACAGTAGGTTTATTTATAATTCAAGATAATATTCATATTCAAACTTTGATTCAATTTATACAACTATAACAATCTTATTTCGAGTGAAAATCTTACTTGAACTTGTTTTCGTGTCATGATTCTGCTTCAAGAACTTTCAAGCCATCCAAGGATCCTTTGAAGCTAGATCCATTTTTCTCATTTCCAGAAGTTTTATCCAGAAAACTTGAGGTAGTAATGATGTTCATAACATCATTCGATTCATACATATAAAGCTATCTTATTCGAAGGTTTAAACTTGTAATCACTAGAACATAGTTTAGTTAATTCTAAACTTGTTCGCAAACAAAAGTTAATCCTTCTAACTTGACTTTTAAAATCAACTAAACACATGTTCTATATCTATATGATATGCTAACTTAATGATTTAAAACCTGGAAACACGATGAACACCATAAAATCGAATATACGCCGTCGTAGTGAAACCGGGGGCAGTTTTGGTTTGGATAATTAAAAACTATGATAAACTTTGATTTAAAAGTTGTTCTTCTGGGAAAATTATTTTTCATATGAACATGAAACTATATCCAAAAATCTTGGTTAAACTCAAAGTGAAAGTATGTTTTTCAAAATGGTCATCAAGATGTCGTTCTTTCGACAGAAATGACTACCTCTTTAGTAATTGACATGTAACTTAAATTTCTGACTATAAACCTATAATTTTTCTGTTTGGATTCTTAAATTAGAGTTCAATATGAAACCATAGCAATTTGATTCACTTAAAACGGATTTAAAATGAAGAAGTTATGGATAAAACAAGATTGGATATTTTTGATCTTTTTAGCTACGAGAAATGTTTAACAAATCTATACAAATCATATCCTAGCTAACTTATATTGTATTATACATGTATTCTAATATATTATGTAATCTTGGGATACCATAGACACGTATGCAAATGTTTTGACATATCATATCGACCCATGTATATATATTATTTGGAACAACCATAGACACTCTATATGCAGTAATGTTAGAGTTAGCTATACAGGGTTGAGGTTGATTCCAAAAATATATATACTTTTAATTGAAGACCCTTCAGTTCCGTTTCATTTGGTCCCCTGGGTACCTTCTCCGCACTTAGCTGTAAGCATTTCAAGTAGATAAAATCATAAAAGAAGAAATGGGAAGGAGTACAACCATTAGTTGTGATCTAGCCTGAGACGTGTATATACTGGGTCGTGGATTGATTCAAGATAATATATATCGATTTATTTCTGTACATCTAACTGTGGACAACTAGTTGTAGGTTATTAACGAGGACAGCTGACTTAATACACTCAAATCTCTAAAACATAATAAAAATGGTTGTAATTATATTTTGATCATACTTTGATATATATACGTATGTACATATTTGTATAGGTTCGTGAATCGATCCGTGGCCAAGTCTTATTTCCGAGGAAGGAAATATCTGTGAAAGTGAGTTATAGTCCCACTTTTAAAATCTAATATTTTTGGGATGAGAATACATGCATGTTTTATAAATGATTTACAAAATAGACACAAGTACGTGAAACTACATTCTATTGTTGAATTATCGAAATCGAATATGCCCCCTTTTATTAAGTCTGGTAATCTAAGAATTAGGGAACAGACACCCTAATTGACGCGAATCCTAAAGATAGATCTATTGGGCCTAACAAACCCCATCCAAAGTACCAGATGCTTTAGTACTTCGAAATTTATATCATATCCGAAGGGTGGCCCGGAATGATGGGGATATTCTTATATATGCATCTTATTAATGTCGGTTACCAGGTGTTCACCAAATGAATGATTTTTATCTCTATGTATGGGATGTGTATTGAAATATAAAATCTTGTGGTCTATTGTTACGATTTGATATATATAGGTTAAACCTATAACTCACCAAAATTTTTGTTGACGTTTAAAGCATGTTTATTCTCAGGTGAATATTAAGAGCTTCCGCTGTTGCATACTAAAATAAGGACATGATTTGGAGTCGATGTTTGTATGATATTGTGTAAAAACTGCATTCAAGAAACATATGTCGATGTAATATATTTCTATTGTAAACCATTATGTAATGGTCGTGTGTAAACAGTATATTTTAGATTATCATTATTTGATAATCTACGTAATGTTTTTTTAAAACCTTTATTGATAAAATAAAGGTTATGGTTGTTTTAAAAATGAAAGCAGTCTTTGAAAAACGTCTCATATAGAGGTCAAAACCTCGCAACGAAATTAATTAATATGGAACGTTTATAATCAATATGAACACGACATTTTATAAAAGGATTTAGGGGGTAACTAAAACAGAAATTGAGAAGTAGAGCATTGGTTGGGCGTGTGTTGGATAAGCGAGAGGTCTCGGGTTCGAGTCTCGTATGGAACATTTCTTTTTAGGAGGGTATACATTTTTTTCCCCATATCCATTATTATTATTATTATTATTATTATTATTATTATTATTATTATTATTATTATTATTATTATTATTATTATTATTATTATTATTATTGTTATTATTATTATTGTTATTATTATTATTGTTATTATTATTATTGTTATTATTATTATTATTATTATTATTATTATTATTATTATTATTATTATTATTCTTATTATTATTATTATTATTGTTGTTGTTGTTGTTGTTATTATTATTGTTGTTATTAATTGTTATTACTACTAAATATTAGCATTATAACTACTGCTAGTATTATAATTATTATAAGTATTATAACCATTATTATTATCATTAATATTAGTATTAGTAACATCTTAGACGTATTATTATTATTAACAAATGTATTATTATTAAGATTACCATTCGTAACAAAATTGTTATAAATATTATTATTATTAAATATAAGGTATTAATATCAAAATTATTATTTTTATCATCAGTATTATTAAATCCTTCATTATATTAAAAACTACTGATATTATCATTATTAGTATTGTTATTATTAAAAATTATTATTTTTACAACTATATTATTATTATTTAAAGAATCATTATTAGTAAAACTATCATGTTTCATTTTTATATCTAAGTATTAGTATTATTATCTTTGCTTTAACAATATTATAATTGTTTATTTTACAAATAAAAGAGATTTATATATAAAAGTATATTACATACTATATTTTTATATGAAATATTATTAATTATAATAATAACTAAATTACATATAGTATATAAAATATTTTAATATATTATAAATAATAATATAAAAACATATAAAAATATAAATATTAATTTTAAAACATTATATATACATAACAATAAGTTACAATTTAATAATATATTACAATAAATATATATACAACTTTGTTCGATTACAATTATATGTGTTAATATAGATATATATACAAATGTTATAAGTTTGTGAATCCAAGGCCAACCCTACACTTGTTCAATGTCGTCATATATATTTTTACTACAAAATACAATATTGTGAGTTTCATTTGCTCCCTTTTTAAATGCTTTTGCAATATATATTTTTGGGACTGAGAATACATGCGCTGTTTTTATAAATGTTTTACGAAATAGACACAAGTAATTGAAACTACATTCTATGGTTGGATTATCGAATCGAATATGTCCCTTTTTAGCTTGGTAGCCTAAGAATTAGGGAAATGGCCCATAATTGACGCGAATCCTAAAGATAGATCTATGGACCTTGACACGTCCCATTCGGGTTACGAATGCTTTAGTACTTCGATTATCATGTCCGATGAGAGTCCCGGAATGATGGGGATATTCTATATACTTCCTGTTAGTTCGGTTATCAAGCATTCACCATATGAATGATTTTTTTTATCTCTATGCAGTTTGCGAAATGCCTGATATGAGATGATGTTTATGAGAAATGGAAATGAAAATCTTGTGGTCTATTAAATTAATGGAAATGATTGTTTATGATAAACTAATGAGCTCACCAACCTTTTGGTTGACACTTTAAAGCGTGTTTATTCTCAGGTATTAAGGAAATCTTTCGCTGTGCATTTGCTCATATTAGAGATATTACTTGGAGTCATTCATGACATATTTCAAAAGACGTTGCATTCAAGTCATTGAATTCATCAAGATTATTATTAAGTCAATTATAGTTGGATATATTATGAAATGGTATGCATGCCGTCAACTTTCGATGAAATGAAAGTTTTTCTTTTAAAAATGAATGCAATGTATGTAAAATGTATCATATAGAGGTCAAGTACCTCGCGATGTAACCAAATGTAATGAATTCGTCCAGATGGATTAGGATGGGTCCTTTCATCTCATTCGCGAATTTTATGCAAATTTCAATTTGGTGAACAATGAAGTCTCCTTCAGTTTTCAAGGCACCAATTACCACTACTCACTTGAGGATTTCGGACGCATTCTCCAAGTTCCAACAGATGGTGAAGAATTCTTCAGTTCACATCATGGACTGGCATATCTTCCAAGTTTTATCTCCAACAAAATGGCAGTAATAGATGCACTGTGCAAATACAGTGTTCCTCGCTCTGAAATTGAGAGATCTGGAGTACTGAGTAGACATCTCTCTTCTGATTATGAAGTTTGGAACAAAGTCATTGACTACAACATCTACTGCAGATCAGGAAATCACTCAAACATTCATGCTACTCAAGTTGCTCTCTTGTGGTGTTTGGAAAGTGGAATCAAAGTAAATATTGCCTATCTGATGGCAACCAGGATGAGTGGACTCATCATCGAAACAACTCGAGGATTGCCTTATGGAATGCATCTAAACAAACTATTTAGGCACCTCAAAATCACAAGTGATGACTCTCTTCCACTTACTCATAAACCAATCCTACCACCAAAAACAACAGGAGGATCAACCTCCAAATAAGAAGAACTACCAATGAGGCAGGAACGAGCAGAGGAGCTATTGAGATATCAGACAGTGAAAACGAAGAAGAAAATGAACCGGTGAGGGATCTTGGGGTCAATACCAAGATGGATAAGATCTATCAGACTCAAATCAAAAGTCTGAAAAAGGAATCAAAAATGAAGAAGTTACTTAAAGGAGTGATCAGAAGCTTGACCTGTAGGTCAGGAAATGAGGAGGATGATGAATCAAGTGAAGAATTCTAACAAACTCTCGTAAAAACTTTCTATGGTTGAATGGTTGAATGTTTAAAAAAAATGTTTGGAGAACTTTAATATGTGTGTTTAATGAAGTATTTGTGTGTTGAAATGTCCCGTTAATATTGATTATAAACGTTCCATATTAATTGATTTCGTCGCGAGGTTTTGACCTCTATATGAGATGTTTTTCAAAGACTGCATTCATTTTTAAAACAACCATAACCTTTATTTTATCTATAAAGGTTTAAAAAGCATTACGTAGATTATCAAATAATGATAATCTAAAATATATCGTTTACACACGACCATTACATAATGGTTTACAATAAGAATATATTACATCAAAAATAAGTTTCTTGAATGCAGTTTTTACATAATATCATACAAGCATGGACTCCAAATCTTGTCCTTATTTTAGTATGCAACAGCGGAAGTTCTTAATAATCACCTGAGAATAAACATGCTTAAAACGTCAACAAAAATGTTAGTGAGTTATAGGTTTAACCTATATATTATCAAATCATAATAATAGACCACAAGATTTCATATTTCAATATACATCCCATACATAGAGATAAAAATCATTCATATGGTGAACACCTGGCAACCGACATTAACAAGATGCATATAAGAATATCCCCTATCATTCCGGGAAATCCTTCGGACATGATAAAAATGAATTCGAAGTACTAAAGCATTCGGTACTTTGGATGGGGTTCGTTAGGCCCAATAGATCTATCTTTAGGATTCGAGTCAATTAGTAGATCGGTTTACTAATTCTTAGGCTACCAAGCAAAGGGGGAATATTCGGCTTCGATCATTCACCCATATAATGTAGTTTCATTTACTTGTGTCTATTTCGTAAAACATTTATAAAATTGCATGTATTCTCATCCCAAAATATTAGATTTTAAAAGTGGGACTATAACTCACTTTCATAGATTTTTACTTCGTCGGGAGTAAGACTTGGCCATTGGTTGATTCACGAACCTATAACAAATATATACATATATATATCAAAGTATGTTCAAAATATATTTATAACATTTTTAATACATTTTGATGTTTTAAGTTTATTAAGTCAGCTGTCCTCGTTAGTAACCTACAACTAGTTGTCCATAGTTAGATGTACAGAAATAAATTGATATATATTATCTTGAATCAATCCACGACCCAGTGTATACATGTCTCAGGCTAGATCACAACTCAAAGTATATATATTTTTGGAATCAATCTCAACCCTGTATAGCTAACTCAAACATTACTGCATATAGAGTGTCTATGGTTGTTTCAAATAATATATATACATGGGTCGATATGATATGTCAAAACATTTGCATACGTGTCTATGGTATACCAAGATTACATAATATATTAGAATACATGTATAATACAATATAAGTTAGCTAGGATATGATTTGTATAAAATTGTTACAATATTTCCCGTAGCTACAACAATCAAAAAATATCCAATCTTGTTTTACCCATAACTTCTTCGTTTTAAATACGTTTTGAGTGAATCAAATTGCTATGGTTTCATATTGAACTCTATTTTATGAATCTAAATAGAAAAAGTATAGGTTTATAGTCGAAAATATAAGTTACAAGTCATTTTTGTAAGAGGTACTCATTTTAGTCGAAAGAACGACGTCTTGATGACCATTTTGAAAAACATACTTTCACTTTGAATTTAACCATGATTTTTGGATATAGTTTCATGTTCATAAGAAAAATCATTTTCCCAGAAGAAAAACTTTTAAATCAAAGTTTATCATAGTTTTTAATTATCAAACCCAAAACAGCCTGCGATGTTACTACGACGGCGTATGTACGGTTTTACGGTGTTTTTCGTGTTTCCAGGTTTTAAATCATTAAGTTAGCATATCATATAGATATAGAATATGTGTTTAGTTGATTTTAAAAGTCAAGTTAGAAGGATTAACTTTTGTTTGCGAACAAGTTTAGAATTAACTAAACTATGTTCTAGTGATTTCAAGTTTAAACCTTCGAATAAGGTAGTTTTATATATATGAATCGAATGATGTTATGAACATCATTACTACCTCAGGTTTTGTGGATAAACCTAATGGAAATGAGAAAAATAGATCTAGCTTCAAAGGATCCTTGGATGGCTTGAAATTTCTTGAAGCAGAATCATGACACGAAAACAAGTTCAAGTAAGATTTCCACTCAAAATAAGAATGTTATAGTTATAGAAATTGAATCAAAATTTGAATATGAGTATTACCTTGTATTAGAAAGATATCTTACTATAAATAAGAAAGATTTCTTAAGATTGGATGATCACTTTACAAGATTGGAAGTAAGCTAGCAAACTTTGAAGTATTCTTGATTTTATGAAACTAGAACTTATAGAATTTATGAAGAACACTTAGAACTTGAAGATAGAACTTGAGAGAGATCAATTAGATGAAGAAAATTGAAGAATGAAAGTGTTTGTAGGTGTTTTTGGTCGTTGGTATATGGATTAGATATAAAGGATGTGTAATTTTATTTACATGTAAATAAGTCATGAATGATTACTAATATTTTTGTAATTTTATGAGATATTTCATGCTAGTTGCTAAATGATGGTTCCCACATATGTTAGGTGACTCACATGGGCTGCTAAGAGCTGATCATTGGAGTGTATATACCAATAGTACATACATCTAAAAGATGTGTATTGTACGAATACGAATACGGGTGCATACGAGTAGAATTGTTGATGAAACTGAACGAGGATGTGATTGTAAGCATTTTTGTTAAGTAGAAGTATTTTGATAAGCGTCTTGAAGTCTTTCAAAAGTGTATGAATACATATTAAAACACTACATGTATATACATTTTAACTGAGTCGTTAAGTCATCGTTAGTCGTTACATGTAAATGTTGTTTTGAAACCTTTAGGTTAACAATCTTGTTAAATGTTGTTAACCCATTGTTTATTATATCTAAAGAGATGTTAAATTATTACATTATCATGATATTATGATATATTAATATATCTTAGTATGATATATATACAGTTAAATGTTGTTACAACGATAATCGTTACATATATGTCTCGTTTCGAAATCATTAAGTTAGTAATCTTGTTTTACATATGTAGTTCATTGTTAATACACTTAATGACATGTTTACTTATCATTTATCATGATTAAACATAGTGTATCAATTTCTTAATATGATTCAAATGTATTTAGTAAGACGTTGTTATAACGATAATCGTTATATATATCGTTTCGAGTTTCTTAATTCAATAAACTCAATTTTATGTATATAACTCATTGTTAAAATACCTAATGAGATACTTACTTATCATAATATCATGTTAACTATATATATAATCAGATATATGTCATCATATAGTTTTTACAAGTTTTAACGTTCGTGAATCACCGGTCAACTTGGGTGGTCAATTGTCTATATGAAACCTATTTAAATTAATTAAGTCTTAATAAGTTTGATTGCTTAACATGTTGGAAACATTTAATCATGTAAATAACAATTTTATTTAATATATATAAACATGGAAAAGTTCGGGTCACTACATGTGTGCTTATTACATGCCTTTAATCAAAAATACCAAGCATGTCAGATTTATATACGGCTGAACTACGGTCGACCGTGAGCCCAACCGTGTGTGTTCTGTACCAACAGCGAGTTTAAATTTTTCTAAAACAATTAATCCACGGCTTACATCACGGACGACCGAAGCTCAACAACAAAATAAACCTTGCATAAACTAACAAATTATTTTGTCCTATTAGGCTCAATAACTTCTCTCAAGTGAAAATTGACTTGTCAACCAAAAGACTTTACTCATTTAACCTACCTCTCTTGTGAAAAAGTAAAAGTAGTTCCTAGTAGGTCTCTATAAATACTAGCACACTCAACTAAAACTCATACACACCTTCACAATCCCTAAAAACCCACAACCAAATCATGAGACAAATTGCCGAAGGAAGAGAAGTGTCAACCCATCAACTCTCAACCTATTCGCTGACCAACTTCTCTAGTGTGAATTGGGAATGTCTTTCTCAATCTTCGAGGACCTCTATATCCTCTTCATGTGAATGAGTTCTATGCAAACTTCCAATTCTATGATGATATGAAGATGTCATTCACTCTCTATGGCAAAAGCTATTCCTTGACACTTGAAGAATTTGGAAACATCATGGATGTTCCAAGTAACGAGATCAAATTTTTCCTTAACCCAAACTCATTTGATGAGTTTCCAGAATGGTTGGAAAAAGAATGTGTTCTTGAAACACTGAGTGAAGGACCACTCAAATTTGAATCCGTCAACAAAGAGGGTTTCTTAGTGTATCACCTTGCTTCAACATATGATCTATGGCAACAGATCATCTCCATATACGTATATGGAAAGAGTGAATTACTTTGGAGAATGAATGCAAATGAGGTTACTCTTTTGTGGTGTCTCATACACTCACTTAAGGTAAACATTGCATTTCTGATGGCATCTAGAATGCAACAGTCAGCTCAAGAACCCTTCTTGAAACTACCTTACGGCCTTCACTTAACTAAACTCTTTGCTCATCTCAAATTGAAGACTTCCTATCACTACGCTACTCAAGTCTCGTCATACCCGATTTGCAGAGCTTCAACCAGACCATTTGTTGAATCTTCTCTTGATAACACTCCAAACTTTAACCTCCTTGCGACCACAGGACAACTCAGTGTCATTCACGAAGATGTTCTAAAAATCGGACGACATCTAAACAAGCTAGAAGGAATTATAAGAGACGCTCATCACTACATTCACCTCAAGAAATAGGCCAAGGAAATTTGAAGAATGCCTATCTATACATCCAATTTATGTGTCTTCCATGCATATTTTCATATATGCATCACTATGATTCGTGCTCACTTTGAATAAAATGTGTGCTTGTTGTGTTTTAATATATATGTTTTTCCAACATGCACAATTTAAGGGGGAGTTTTGTTCTAAGGGCGAGCTTAGTTCTAGGGGGAGCTAACCTTTTTGCTTCGACAAAAGGGGGAGAAAGATGGATACAAGTAATTGTTAACACTTGCGTATTTATAGCAAAATGTCCCTCATCACTTGTATGTTTGTCATCATCAAAAAGGGGGAAAATGTTGGTTGAATGTGGGTTAATCCACTAAATGATAAACTTAAGTATGATTCACCAAAGTGTAATTAACCGAAGAATATGTTTTGATGATGACACATACATATGCATAAGTGATGACTGACATCTTAACATAAAACACGCGAGGTCACTAATCCATACTCTATCTTGCAAACAACCAAGTCAAACATAGGATTAAGAATGAAATTAAAAGTTCAGGTAAACACACGGTCGAGGTACGGTCGACCGTATAGTCAACCGTGAAACCCCAAACTGAATTGCAACGCAGTTTTGTGAAACCAAGTTGCACGGTCGCCACCACGGTCAACCGCAGTGCGACCGTAGTTTCTTCTACACCGTTTTTGACCAAATAAAGTTTAACTAGTTCCCAGCAGCTATAATTCATAAAACCTTTCTCAACATGCTTAGAATAGATGCCTTCTCCATACTCAATTGAGTTTTGGTCATAAAAACACTAATTGTGATTAATTACGCCTAATGACATCTTAATGACAAATTAACCAAGATTAGGCATAACACATAAGTGTTAATCAACAACTTATGATCTTAATTCTTATCTAGATATCCTTAGTATGATCATCAAGTACCAACACACTTAAGCCAATATCACTAGAACAATAATTGCTATTAGAAATGACTTAGTGACTAATTAAGGCTAAATGAAGAACAATGCTCTCAAGGTTAAACTTGAAATGACTTGTAATCCTACTTAGATATATTTAGGATGGTCACCAAGTCCCAACTAGAGATTTCTCTTCCCTTGTGCATGTGTTGGACATTAATGTATGCTTACACATTAATCATGTAATGTGTTATATTGCAAATTAAACTTATTAAGTGATTGAATTATAAGTTGTGCAAGTATCTATATGATTGATCCTAGAATAACTATCTCTTACTATGTGAGTATTACTTGCTACTTGCTAATAATGTTTAATACTCATAAACTTGTCAACTTGATTAATATGTTTGCCATGTGCTCATTAGTTAGGATTCAAGTACCTAACCTACTCCAATAGATTAAGTGTAAAATGGTTCACAATGAAGCTATAGTCAGTTGTCTATTTGCTCTAGTCTAAGTAACTAAGTGTGATTGCTTGTTCAAAGAATAACTTAACCTTAATGTCCCTACATACTTCATGATTATCTTATAGAGACATTATTCAATTAATCCCTAACTAAACTCAAATGAAATATGACTTGTGATTAATTAGAACTAGGAAGTTAATGATATAGTGACTAGCCTTTAGAATTGAACCAAGAGCATTAATGTGACTAACTAAGTCTTGACCAAACTGAAAATTCCCTAAATATCAATCAAGACACTTCTCCAAGAATGTTGGGTTTGCCACTTTTGGAATGATTAGTTACTTTCATGCAATAAGACCAAATCTCACACACTTAATGCATATAGTACTTGTATAGGATGTTTAGTTTCTTTTCCAGGTGCTAGAAGGAGTAAAGGTGCCAAAATGTGGTATTTAAATCTGAGTCAAACGGCTATATAACGGATACCAATTTTGGACTGGAGAACGCACGGTCGCACCACGGTTGACCGTGCAGGTAACCGTGTGTCAACGGCTATTTTTTGAATCCCACTATAAAAGGCAAACATTTAAAAGCATTTGAAGCTGACCCTCTTGCACATTTAAAAGGCTTATCTCCAGTATCAAAAGTGCATCAACTACTACTCAAATGTGATCAAGCAAGAGAAGATTCTATGATCTTATTGATATAGAATTGGGTTATTGTAAACTTACTAATCAAAATCATTTATATTGTGAGTTTACTTAATGTAATGTGTGTCCTAGTATTGTGTTAAGATCATCATTGCAGAGTGTATAAGTCTTGTAACTTCAATTAGTGGAAGCATAGGCTAGCTTAGTGATCTACTTCCTTAAAGGGACTTAGGAAGTTGATTAATCTTATTTGAAGATTAATACTTGTCCAAGGTGAAGAAAAGTTGATCTAGGTTGGAGTTGATCTTTCAAAGGGATAGAAAGATTAGGTTTGTTGTCTACTAAAGAAGATTGAAGACTTCTAAATCGGATCTCCATCGGGTTTGGAGAAAAGTGCTTAGTGAAGCAACAAATCCCGATTAGTGTAATCGAGGAGTGGATTAAGGTGGATTAGTTAACATCCACCAGAACCACTATAAATCCTTGTGTCTATGTTCTTTACATTACTTCATTTATCATTTGAACATATACACAACACACATCAAGTTTAAGTTGAGTTGGTTGATCAAAGTAAAATCGAATTTGGTGATCAATCAAAAAATTGGTAAAAATGTATTAAGTAACTATTCACCCTCCCCCTCTAGTTACTTACAGTTATAATAAGGCCTATTCGAATGAAAGGTCAATGTTGATTTGCAGGAGATGTGACAAAATTGGCTACTTTGGAGAGGGATTGTAAAGTTATTTTCGGTAATAACAACGCCAAGAGATTATAGATGCGTTTTAAACTTCTACTTAGGTTTCGAGAGTTTTCCAGGTGCATAATTGTGGATAACATGTGGTTGAATCATCATCTCGATTGTTTTTTAATTGAGATGTTTTCAAGAATTATGCAGGGTTTGAACGCAGATTGTAATCGTCATATGATGTTCATAATTATTTTTCTGGGTTTTATGAATAGGAGTGATGTTCTAGCATAGTTTTAAAATCAAAGTACAGCTTTGAAAGATGTAGGGATCTAAGAGTGATGATATCGGTTATATCTCGACTTGGATTCTGATATGTTAAAATCAGAATATGTAATTGAATTTGAATGAGTATGGTTGTTTTGATTTCTATGAAAAAATATATCTCGTTATGAAAGTAGTGAGTATAGTTGATGATTTGTTGAATCAGAATTGAAGAATGTAACATATTAATTGTGAATTTATATATCTCTCGGGTATTACCTACCCGTTAAAATATTCTCACCATTAACAGTTTGTACAAAAGAATTTTCTTAATTACAATCTTTATGAAAATATACGTACATATATATTTTATTTAGATGAAATCATGGATTTAATGAGTTAACATAATATTAATCTCATCTGGTTTTTGACTAGGACTAGAATATATAATCTCTAAAACTTTTAGAAACTACATATTCTCTGCAGAATATTTCTTCGATGAAGTTATGAATCAATACTTCATCGTTTGTTGTTGCTGGTATTCCTTGGTATCTATGGTGCGTATGACGTTGATGTTCGAGGTACAGATTGTGATGTTGAGGTGTGGGATGCGGATGTTGTTGTTGGTGGTGGTAATGATACTGTTGGTATTGATGATGGTGGTACTGTTGATGTCGGTGATGCTGCCGGTGCTTGTAACCTTTGAACCATATTCTCTAAAGTCACTACCCGAGCGCGAAGCTCATTGACTTCTTCTATTACACCGAAATGATCGGTGGTTCGGACGAGCGGGTGAATAAGATCTAGAATTTGAAATAGTATATAATCGTGGCGGGATACTCTGGAAATGAGAGAGAAAATGGTGCTTCGGACAGGTTCGCCGGTAAGTGCTTCGGGTTCTTCGCCAAGAGGGCAATGTGGTGGATGGAAGGGATATCGCCTTCTTCTTTTCTCCAATGATTAAGTAGGCTACGAACCCATCCCCAATTCATCCAGAATAGATAATGACTAATTGGTTGATCCATTCCGGTCACACTGCTTTCGGAGCTCGAGTGAAACTCCATATCGGAATAGCTATCGGAATCTAAGGAATTTGAACTAGATACAGGATTCATTTTGTGTAATCAAGGAAAAGAATTTTGGGATGAAATAGATTATAAGACTAATTTGGTATCCCTCAATACATAGTTTACATATGTATTTGTAATACCAGAATCCCATAAGTTACGGAGGATTTTACGGAAGATATCAGGCAAAGTTTATTGTAATAGATATGCCAAGATATGAATTTTGTCTATACACTATCTATGCAATCAATGCAGTAAAACGCGTTTAGACTTAAGATGATAGACAGGTAATTTCCGACAAGAAATGATAAGCAAAAATTGGTAAAAACAAATACGGTCATAGTCTAGACTCACTAATGCATCCTAACATTTACCAGTTAAACACACTAATGCATATTCTGGTTCCCTATGACCTCAAGCTCTGATACCAACTGTGATGATCCGTCCAAATCCCTTTCGACGAATACATCATTCATCGTTTTCATAGTGAGGTTTTGACCTCTATATGATACGTTTTGTAAGCATTGCATTCTTTTGAAAAGGCACACCATAAAGGAATATATAAATCCAAGGTTTTTGACGTCTGATGATTTCTACGTATAGACAATTACCGTATATAATAGTTTACAATACTACATCCGTTGACAATGCAGTCAAAATAAGATACATGGTGATGATTTTGTGAATGCAAAGTTGTCTTGAATAAAGCATGTATGACTCCATGCACATAGCTTATATAACGTATAAGCAGACAGTGGAAGACTTCTAGGAACCTGAGAATAAAAATGCTTAAAAGTGTCAACACAAAGGTTGGTGAGTTCATAGTTTTAATGTTGCGCATAATCCGTATATAAAGTTGGATCACAAGATTTTAGTTGTTTCATCCAGAAACGTTTATCAAGATATTTTACATGATTGAGCACCCTGGTAACTAAACTTTAACGTATATATAATAAGTACCCCTGTTTTAACATGCATGCAATTAACATGTACAATACACGCAATTCAACGTGTACTATCCTCAAATAGCATACGTCTGTTTTATAGTTCAGGCTAGGGTTTCTATACCTAGAACAGACGGGGATGTCAAGCCCTATGGATCCATATATAACTACTCGCGCCCACCAGTTCTTATAACCGACAGTTACTATTTACCAAAGCTAAGGGATTTTTTGTTCAAACTCGGTGTAGAATTTAGTATATACTTGTATCCATTGCGTTTAAAATAAAGTGCATGTATTCTCAGTCCCAAAAATATATATTGCAAAAGCATTTAAAAGGGGAGTAATGAAACTCACCTTAGCAGCACATAAGGTCATTCACCGAAATGTGATCGAAACTCGGAATACAAAATAACCGTAGATCTCAACCTAGAGAACATATGTTGGTCAATACATGTCTAACAAGCTAGGTCTGGTCACAGTGTATCACAATCCTAATGCTCGAGACCGAATGCAAAAGTTAACAAAAGTCATCTCAAAAGTCAACCTGACCCAATATGATCTTTAGATCTATACATGTTTATTAACATAGTATAAGTCTTGATAATTGAACGAATTTATAGTTTATCAAACTCAGAATATTATTTATTTCAGAAGCTATATTATATTTGAATTATCATGGCAATCGAAAATATTTTATTATTTCACATAGTTTTCCAATACTTGCAAAATCAGATTGTAGTGTTTATAAAGCTTTAAAATATGATAAGACAGTCAACTTTGACAATTAATCAACAAAATAACACGTGCCTTATGTAGAAATTCATTTACTCGATTAGTAATATATAAAAAATCCCATTTATCAATCTCATAGACAAGTTGTTTAAATATTAATTTACAGTTTCAAATACAATTTTAATTAACATTAAACATAATTCAGTTGACCATATCTTTTAATCCGTTCATCGAAATCACGCGATTTTTAAATGAAAAGTTAATAATTTTTCGCCAGCTTTCCAAAAACATGCATATCATATACTTTATATCAGTAGCATCTGTATCAAATTTGTGATTCATCATAAACTATCTAACGACAAAATTAAAGCATACAAGCATGCATAAACATATATACTCGAGCACTAGACATGGATTCACTATTAATATATAAAAGATAAGATATGAATGCTCACGTATCAATATTGTGATTCAATATTGCAGGAAATTACGTAGACGCAAAGGAGATGATAAACACTAGTTTGACTTATGAACAATACTCATCAACTATACACATAACCTCCATAGCTATAACCCATAATTTCCTTATCTCTATCCCACTCGAAAAAAACCCATTTTGAAAACATGAGAGCAGCACCTCGTCGTAGTATTTTATGTATAATACTTAATAATAACACTAATACTACTAATAGTAATATTAGAATTAACAATAATAATAATAATAATAATAATAATAATAATAATAATAATAATAATAATAATAATAATAATAATAATAATAATAATAATAATAATAATAATAATAATAATAATAATAATAATAATAAATATAATTATATATATTGAGAGAGAGATGTCGAGAAATTGAATGAAATGAATCAGAAACTGAAAAATGTTAAACTTTATAGATGTGGCCTAAACTATGTTGCCATGCAATCGCATGGCTGTATAGGCGATTCCCCATGCGATCGCATGGGGTGCCTTTCCAGCCCACACTCGTTTGTTTTCTTGCTTGTCGACATATTAATATATATATAATTTATATTAATTATATATATATTATATTATATTCATGTGCATAGTTGACTTGTAATTTTAGGTCCGATAACTTATACGTTGACATTTGACTTATGTCCCGGTTCCGGTTTTTCGAACGTCCTTTCGTACGTTAAGAAAACTTGTACTTTACGTCTCGCGACACGTACCTTTATTAATAATTAAACTTAATCATCGATAGACTATATTACCCAAAGTATAACCTTTACATTTAAGTGTTGTGGTCATTTGCTTCTATAAATCAATTTCTCGTTATTTATCAAAGTATATTTAATAATATTGTTTTAAATCAAAACGTTTTATGACTAAGTTAATATTATATTTTATCACTTTGTAAAATATATATTCAAATTACGTTATTTAAACAAAAACATTTTAACAATCAATTCCTATTATATCTAAAAACGTTTTCGCATGTTTGAAATTAAATCAATAGAATATTATGAAATTTAGTTCTCCACTAACTTTTGTCTAAATCTCGTTATTTGACACTTTGTTCTCACTCGTAGATTACTTTACCATTTATTTCGTATGTCGTTAAAATGAAATGATTTCTTAAATCAACGTGGACCTCACAAAAGAGGCTCGTAATCATATCACAATGTATCTGATAATTCAATCATTTGATATTATCTTTTAATTCCTTCGATGAATATGTTAAACATATATTGAAACAAATACATTCATGTAAAGTATTATACATCTAATACTTAGTTAACATTTTCAATTATTATAACTATATATTGTATATACATATCTATATGTACATAAATGTTCGTGAAATATCGAGTATAGTCAAAAGGGTAATTGAATATATAAACATAGTTCCAAAATTTTCGAGACTCAACATTACAGACTTTGCTTATCGTGTCAGAAACATATAAAGATCAAGTTTAAATTTGGTCAGAAATTTCCGGGTTGTCACAGAAATAGGGTTAGGTTTCTTATTTTCAATCCAAAATTCTAATTCAGAGATCATTGCCGCGACTTAACGGTTTATATGAACTGGAGAAATTTCCTTATTGGTGAAGTGAGAGAGAAAACTGACGAATGACTCTAAATCAAACTTGAAATCAATTTCTGCATCCCGATACTTGACGAAAAGGTCATCCCCACATTCTTTTAACAGTTTGTGAAGAGAACGAATCTGACAATGCAGCTCTTTTAACAGATTGATTTGAAATGTTGAAAATGGGAAGTCTGAGGAATAGAGGTGCCTAATGAATGCTCTATAGATGTCTAACCTTCTACTAGGATTTAACAGATTCCCAATAAACGGAGCTTTTGTTTTATTAGGGTGTCGTATCTCTTTGGGATTAAATTCGAACAAGTCTGGATAGTTTAAAATAGTTGGGTATTCTTCTCGTATTTCATCTTCCATAATCAGGAGTTTGTTAAGACTGAGCCTTCCTTTTGGATCATGAAGAGGGTTGAATCCTGGTTCATTTGAGTAAAACCTATCCAAAAGCAATGAAATCTCTAAGTCAGATGAAATCATCAGTCTTCTTGGACTACAAGGATCAAGAACTAAGTCTTGATGAGATTCATCAGGGTTTAGATTTGTTTTAGGTTTATAAAGAAAAACTTCGCCGGTTTCTGAAGTTGTGGGAGAGCAACTGCCTTTCGCACTTTCTTCGTAGTCGGTTAAGTTTGAACTGGAATCTACAGAAATTAATACCATAATTAATATTTTGTTTTTATAACTTTGAAAAGGGTTTACTGTAATGGCGACTTTAAATCCTATACCGATAAACTCCCTGCTTGTTAAGCATATGTGCTTCTTGTCAATTTATCCTTGAAACAAGTGGCCAGGCAGACAACGTAGAGGCAGGATCCTTTTGGTTCCAATATAATTGAAGACTGTTCGAAAAATCCAACAACCAAGTCCGTGTATAATTGTCTTTCTTAGACACCACTCAAGAGTCTCAGATATCTTGACAGAATCAACGATTACCTTAACAGACAGAAAATGACTCCCCGGCAGTGGCGCCAAAAAATTACTACCCTCTTGATATGGTCAAAATGGACGGTTTTATTTGTGCGGTGTCGTTCGGTCGCAACACGTCAGATTTAGCTACCAAAAGAGAGTAATGGTTTTATCATTTATATTTAGCTGGGGTTCCTAGCTATAACTCACCTACTTGTCTTCCTTTTAATAAGTAAGTGGTAAATATAACTCAGGTTCGTATTTTTATATGTTTGCTCAGTAATGTGGGACAAAAATGCCTATACAGTTAACCCTAGTGACAATAGGTGATAGGTTAAGATTAACTAGATAAAATAGTATTTTAACTTATAAGATAAAGATAGATAGGTATGAAGAATAGAATTATGAAGGGGAATTATCGCAAGAGTTTAACTTCTTAGGATAAATACTAAACCTCAATCAACTGGGCTATGAACCTAACTGATTTGTCACTAAGATTTTAGGCCTTGAAGATTCTGGCTAAGATGGATATCCCTAATCCCAACGTTAACCTAAAGGGTTTAAACGACCTTATGGATAGAATCCTAGGTATATGAACAAAGTGGTATACTCAATAAAGGAAAGTCTCGGTTTTTCTTAATCCTAGTTGGTCTAACTAAAGCAATATCCTATCATTTAATCACTATGCTATGCCTTAACATTAACAGATGTACAATCTTAGATATTTTAAGGTATAGCTAATTGGGTTAGGGGTCTCTCCTTTGCGATCACTTATTCAACCTCGGATCATCTTACAACGTCTCAAGATCATTGCTTTTGACGCGAATCATGCTTTTGAGCAAGCTAGTGTTCACTGAACTCTCTGTTGCTAACTCTAATCATAACCTAAATGGGCAGCTCTTCTATGACGAATAAGTGGTTATTCGTACGTAGGTACTATATCCCTATTGTGACATTAAGTACACATAACTACTTACCTTGTATCCTAGGGTTGATCATGTCCTAATACTAGGTTATAGCCACGTGAATAAGCGGAAAGGGTGATTCGTAAATTAAACTTCTACACCGTCAGGGTTTCAGCATAATAGTATGATAAGTCTCAGATAAAGTATTCAGCATATAATAAACATTTGTAACATATAGATAATCATGCAAGATGAAAGCAACTTAAGATAATAAGATAACTTCATTAAATTAAGGAAAGCGTTCACCGTTTACAAACAAGATCTGGACCATTACAAGTGCTGACATCCTCTAGATTGCTCCTATTACAATCTTCGGCGTTCGCCTCCGGGTACTTAATTTCCCGCTCGGAGGTGAGAAGGCCTTGAAAGCTCTAGTGAGAGAAAGTGTATTGTAGTAAGAGAGTGAAGAGAGGTGTGTGAAAATTGGATGACAAAAAGCCTTTAAATAGACACAAAATTTGCATGCAAACGGCTGGCAGGCCGTTTGGCAGGCCGTTTTTGGAGGCCATTTGCTAAGGCAAGCCGTTTATCAAGCCCGTTTGCTCTGACCATTTGGCAGGCCATTTGCCATACTGGCAGGCCATTTGGCAAGCCGTATGGCAGGCTGATATCACATAATTCATACGCGTTTTCCTTTGCGATATCGGGTACATTTTGGTCCTTTTGGATACGATTTGGTGTTATTTTGATAAGTGTTGTGAAAGTTTGAGTTCCAAGACCAAGAAGGTTAAATTTGAAGTTATTTAATGGTTTTGGTGATTTTCTATGTAAACGAGTGAAAGAGTTTGGTTCAATTCGAGTTTTGACAAATATTAGTGAGTTTTCAGCTCAGATTCAGTAAAAGAGGCCTGGAGCGCCGCTCAGAAATGTGGAGCGCCACTCCAGTAGGCTAGAAATCCAGTTCAACAGTTTGCAGGTGGCCAGAAATCAAAGTTACAGCAAATGGCGCGCCGCGCCACTATTGGAGCGCCGCTCCAATTTCAGCCGAATTCAGAATGGACCTATTTAAAGCCCAAAAATTTACCCTAATTATTCACTTTTGCATCCAGACAAATTCCAGCAGCTTTTTGACGAAAAAGGGTGATTTTTGGGGAACCCCAAGATCATTCTAACACATCAATCATTCCGAAAACGCGTCTCGATCCGTTCATCATTCAAGAACACAATTTTCATTAGATTTAATTCTTATTTTCATAATAAATACTCTTAATTGTTTATTTGTGATTTTGGTTTTAGCCATGGTTGGCTAAGCACTTTAATGTTTGTCTAGATTGAATATTCGTATGTGTTTGGATGATACTTTAATGTTTTATTGATTAATGCATGATAATTATGAGTTTTGATTAAGAACCATTCTTGTAGGTGTTGATTATTGTTATTAGGTTGATTAGTGATCTTGTTTGAACAAAGGGAACCCTGTTTCAATTTAGTACACTAGTTTTCAATTGATTTGTCTTAACCAATTGGGTGCTTACTGGACCAAGGGGGTAAACCGGGTAACATAGATTAAACAAAACATGGGTGAATTGTGTGGAGCGAACGCGTAATCAATTGAATCTTAATCTTATAATTAGTTAATTACTAAGTCACAAACGAAAGAGGTCTTTGGTGAAAGGGAACCCTAAGCTAATAAATCCAAGTTTGATGTGTTTGCTAAAAGAGAACTCTGGGTAAACCGACTCTGTAGTTGCATGTATTGATAAATTGAACTAGTGCTTAATAACAAATCATCCGACACTGCAAATAGGAGATCTAGGCGAACATACTTTTATCTATTGAATTCAAATATCTTTACTTTTCGTTGAGTCTGCATTTAATTCTTATAAACTTAAAAAAATATTGTTCTTTTACTTTTAATCAATCTTTGATTTGGCTAATCGTTAAATAGCCACAAAACAAACTATCTCGTACTTTCGATTTTCATAGACTAACTTAGTTTATTTTATTAGTTACAATCTTAATTCTCACATTTAAACTGTCCTTGGAACGATTTTGGAATTACCAACTTTATACTATTACACGATCAGGTACACTGCCCGTTAGTGTGTAGTAATATTTTAACCGGCATTTTCCATTGATAAATAATATACACGATTTTACACATCAAGTTTTTGGTGCCGCTGCCGGGGACAGTTGTGTCGAAAATTATGATTGTTATCTAACAGTTCTTAGTTTAGTTTTAGTTATAGTTTATTATTTCTTTTCGTTTATTCTCAGTTGAATCGGTGCGTTTAATCAGTTGTTAGTTGTGATTTCGCAGGTAACAGGTAGTGCATGCCACATATGCGTTCTTCTAATTCTTCGATTCTTCAACCATTTGCAGAACCCAAAAGAGAGTTATTCAGAGCATTAAGTCAAGATCAATAGTCTACAGTGGATTCATCTTTTTCTTCGAGTGCTAATATCATTAATTTGGGAAGTAGTTCTGAGACTGTGGTGCCCGATACACCACCTGAAATCAGAGAAGAAGAAGAATCTTACATTTCATTAGATCTTTTCTAGACTGAAGATATGGCTGACCAAGCTGATCAACCGAATCGACCTCAAACTATGGCAGAAAAGTTGAAGGCCACACGAGGGGGCCAAGGCAATTCGATTACTCAACCGAACATCACTCAGCCTTTTTAAATCACAGGGCCAATCCTGAGTTTGATTTCTTCTGACTGCCAATTTCATGGCAAGGATAGTGAGGATGCTAACGAGCATCTTCGTATTTTCAATGATGTTTGTAACTTGTTCAAACTGCATGAGGTTGCCGATACTTCGATCAAGATGAGGCTTTTTCCCTGGACTCTTAAGGGAGAAGCTAAGAGATGGTTAGATAAACAACCGGAAGGAGCGATTACCTCTTGGGATACATTGGTAGATAAGTTATTATCAAAGTTTTTCCCTGCGTCTCGAGCTGCTAGACTTCAAGCAGATATTTCTCAATTCAGACAAAAGAGTAGCGAGACACTATTTGATGCTTGGGACTGTTATTCTAATATGTTACGCTCGTGTCTGCAACACGGGTTGAATGATTTACAAAAGGTCCAGATTTTCTATAAGGGGTGTGACATCCCAACTCGTCTGAGTATTGATCAAGTAGCAGGTGGAACTTTAATGGATAAAACCGAAGAACATGCATTAGAGATTATTGAAAAGCAAGCTGCTTACACTCACGAATGGCATCAAGATCATGAGTCAACTCGTTCAGCGTCAGTTAAGAGAACCGAAACCACTGGTGCATATGATGATTATGGGTCTACTAATGCTAAGTTAGACAAGTTTGGTAGACACTTGGAGAAGTTGGAGAAGGACATGCATGGTATTAAGGTTGGTTGTGAGTTTTGCGGGGGATTACACTTAGGCAAAGATTGTGATGCAGGTTTGACTATGAACCAGAAAGAAGAAATCGCTTATATTAGTCAACAGAACAACAATCAGTTTCAGGGACGTGCGCAGTTTAATAGGAATTTCAACAATCCCTATAATCCTCAAGGTAATTAAGGTTCGAGGTTCCAGCCAGGTTCTAGTGGAGGATATCAACAGCAAGCTCCCGGGTATTTTTAGAAACCCGGAGAGAAAAAGTCCAACCTTGAAGCTATGATCGAGAAGCTTGTGATGTCTCAAACTCAGCTTGTTACTACTGTTACTCAGAACAATGAGAAGAATGATCAAATGTTTCGAAATCAACAAGCAGCTATTCAGAATTTGGAGAAACAAATTGGTCAACTTGCTAATCAGAATAATGAGAGGAAACCGGGGGAGTTACCGAGTAAGACATATAATAACCCGAAGAATGGGCACGTTAATGCTATCACCACCCGAAGTGGTTTAGCATATGATCTACCGAGGAAGCTCGATGAGTATGATTTGCGTGTACCGTTGGTTAAGGATAGTGACCTGGTTGTTGTTAGTGAACCGGAGGGGGAAAAGGAGCCGGAACAGGTGATTGAGAAGGTTGTGAGGGTATCGGAAACTGTTGCTGCGAAACCGGTAGTTAAAGAGTTCAACCACCGCTCCCATTCCCGAGGAAGCAGAGATTGGAAAAGCTGGAGGCAGAAAAGTCCAAGTTCATGGATTTGATTAAAAAAGTTAACATTAATTTGCCTTTTATTGATGTGATTACAGGTATGCCCAAGTATGCAAGGTTTCTTAAGGACTTGCTAACTAACAGGAAGAAGTTGGAGAACGTGTCTTCAGTCAAGTTGAATGCCGCATGCTCAGCGGTAGTTACAAACAAGCTTCCCGAGAAGCTTGAGGATCCTGGGAGTTTCACCATTCCCTGTTTACTGGGTAATTTGGATTGTATGAGGGCGTTGGCAGATTTGGGGACTAGCATAAATTTAATGCCCTATTCTATTTACTTAAAGCTAGACCCCGGGGAGTTGAAACCCATGCATATGGCTATTCAGCTGGCTGACCATTCCATTAAATTCCCTCATGGAATTATAGAGAATATGCTAGTTAAGACCGGGTCGTTGGTTTTCCTGGCCGATTTTGTGGTGTTGGATATGGAAGTGGATGAGAGGATTCCACTGATTTTGGGTCGGCTATTTTTAAATACGGCTAGATGTATCATTGATGTTTATGGCCAACAGTTGACCCTTAAGATAGATGATTTGCATGCAACTTTCTCAATCGACCATGCTTTAAAATACCCTGCCTACACTGATGATACATGTTATTTTCTTAACACTGTGAATGTCCAGTCTGAGTTTTTGCAGGAATTCCCAGAGTTACGGGGTTCAGTAGAATGTTCATTGGTTGAAATTGATGAAGAGTTGCAGGTTGAGGAGGTAGATATTTTGACCACCTTGATGGAAGACGGCTATGAACCGACTGAGGAGGAGTTCAAGGAACTCGAACGTGGTGCGGATTACCGGAGAAAGTATTCAATTGAAGAACCTCCCGAGTTAGAATTGAATCCTCTTCTAGGTCATTTGGAATACGCTTATTTGCAGGAGGAATCTAAGCTCCCGGTAATTATTTCTTCTTCTCTTACTACAGTTCAGAAAACTGAGCTTGTAACCACGCTGCTGGCCCATAAACCGGCCATTGCATGGAAAATTCATGACATTAAGGGTATTAGTCCCTCCTATTACACCCACAAAATCCTAATGGAGGATAACTCCAAACCTGTGGTGCAACGACAAAGGAGGTTGGACCCGCACATGCAAGATGTCGTGAAGAAAGAGATCATTAAGCTCCTCGATGCAGGTCTGATTTACCCAATCTCTGACAGTCCTTGGATTAGCCCGGTACACTGTGTACCTAAGAAAGGTGGTATGATTGTTACCATTAATGATAAAAATGAGTTAATTTCCACTAGGACTGTCACGGGGTGGCGTGTTTGTATTGACTATCGAAAGTTGAACGACGCCACACGCAAGGACCACTTCCCGTTATCAAATGCTAGAGAGGTTAGCGGGAAACAGCTTTTATTGTTTTCTTGATGGTTTTTCGGGCTATTTTTAAATTCCTATCTCGCCCGAGGACCAGGAGAAAACTACTTTCACGTGCCCGTATGGCACTTTCTCATACCGACGCATGCCCTTTGGCCTTTGCAATGCTCCGGCCACTTTTCAAAGGTGCATGATAGCCATATTCCATGATATGATAGAGGATTGCATGGAGGTGTTCATGGATGACTTTTCGGTCTTCGGTGACACTTTTGATTCATGCCTTCTTAATTTAGAACGGATGTTGGAAAGGTGTGAAAAGTCTAATCTTGTGCTCAATTGGGAAAAGTGTCATTTCATGGTTAAAGCGGGCATAGTCCTCTGGCACAAGATTTGTAAGGACGGTATTAAGGTGGATCCTACGAAGGTGACGGCTATTAAGAACCTTCCACCTCCCACCGATGTTAAGGGTGTTCGGAGTTTTCTCGGGCACACCGGTTTTTACCGGCGGTTCATTAAGGATTTTTCTAAAATTGCTAACCCGATGAACAAACTCCTCGAAAAGGACACATCGTGGAATTTCTCCGAAGAGTGCCTTAAGGCATTCAATCTTCTTAAGGAGAAACTGATCAATGCACCCATTA
The DNA here is from genome assembly GCF_046630445.1 of Rutidosis leptorrhynchoides. Classification (NCBI taxonomy): domain Eukaryota; kingdom Viridiplantae; phylum Streptophyta; class Magnoliopsida; order Asterales; family Asteraceae; genus Rutidosis; species Rutidosis leptorrhynchoides. The sequence goes on from NC_092333.1 coordinate 252,153,337, forward strand.
TAATTGCTCCGAATTGGTCCCTTCCATTCGAGCTTATGTGCGATGCTTCTGATTTTGCTGTTGGCTCTGTTTTGGGTCAAAGGGTCGAGAAACATTTCCAACCCATTTACTATGCAAGCAAGACTTTGCAGGGAGCGCAATTGAATTATACTACCACTGAAAAGGAGCTCCTTACGGTGGTCTTTTCGTTTGATAAGTTCCGGTCCTACTTAGTCTTGTCTAAGACTATTGTTTTTACGGACCATTCTGCTCTTAGGTACCTATTTTCGAAATTGGATGCAAAACCTCGACTGCTTAGATGGATCTTGCTTTTGCAAGAATTCAATATCGAGATCCGGGATAAGAAGGGTGCTAAAAATCTAGCGGCTGGCCACTTGTCTAGACTCGAGAATCCAAATCTCAAAGTCCTTCATGAATCAAGTATCCATGATGATTTTTCTGATGAATATCTCATGGCAATGGACAAGGTGGATGAGCCATGGTACGTGGACATTGCTAATTATATCATTGGGAGATTCTTGGAAAAAGGGTGGTCACATCAAAAGAGGAAGAAATTCTTCAGTGACCTTAAGTACTATTTCTGGGAGGCCCCGTATCTTTTTTGTTTTTGTCCCGATGGAGTTATCCGCTGGTGTGTTTCCAGTGAAGAGTGTGTGATGACCCGGGAATTTCCGACCAAATTTAAACTTAATCTTTATATGTTTCCGACACGATAAGCAAAGTCTATAATCTTAAGTCTTAAAAATGTTGAACTGTTTCATAAATGCATTTGACCTTTGACTATTCTCGACGATTCACGAACATCTGTGTGTCAAGAAATATATATATATATATATATATATATATATATATATATATATATATATATATATATATATATATATATATATATATATATATATATATATATATATATATATATATATATATAAGTGTACATATTAAGATGAATTAATAAAATGCAAAATAATCATTTGAATTAAAAATGAAAAGTAATGTGCAAAGTAATTAAGCTGTTACTTAAATGAATCTATAATTATATGAATTCGATATATACAAGTTGTGATAGTATGATTATTATTCCTAATATTAGTATCAATAACTAGTATTAATATTATAAATATCATTAATAATTTTATCATTTGCAATTTCACTAAAATTATTATTATGGTTTATTATTATTACTTTATCATTAAGTATCACTTGATGTTATTATTATTAACACTATTATTATTCATTAGTATCTTTATAGCATTATCATTATTATTATTAGTATCATTAATAGTTCTATTATTAGTATTATATTATCATTATAAGCATTAGTATTATTTTATTGATATTATTAATTGTTTTATCATTTATATTATTATTATTTATGTATTTATTATTATTAGTATTTTAATTTTATTAATAATATTATCAGTATTTTTTTTATTAATACACTTCATTTATAATTATTAAATATTAATATTTAATATAACATGTAAAGACCTATAATTACGCGAAATTTGGGGACAGATCATTATCAAATATATTGCTTTCTGTTTTCTTCCTCCCACCCGTGATCTCTTTATCGACACACACATATTTAGTATTCACGAATTGATCATCTATGTTTCTTTTTTTAAATAATCAATTACTACCATCATTATCCATTAACTGTATCACTTGGCATCTATCTGTTAATGAAACAGATTTTAAAAAAAAAAAAAAAAAGGGTACGCTGTTCGTTTCATTTTTTTTTTTTAAGATTTCAATTTCGGAACTTTATTTAAGAATCTATGAATACCATCATGTTAGTAATCAACTAAATGAAGTGCTACAAATACTCAACCTCTAATCCTGTATATTCAGCTTGAATTTTGAAGTCAAATTTAAGAAGTAAAAAGTCAACAAAATCGTTTATCAGGAAATTCGAATTCTTAGTCGATGTTTCTGTTTCAATTGATGATGGGGAAACATTCTAGTGATGATTTGAAACTGGTTTTGTATTGTAATCCTGGTCTAAAAAGTTCGAGAATTCAAGATTAATTTTTGGTTCATGGTATCTTTCGCGAACAGCATTTTTTTTTTCTTCTTTAATTCCTTTTCTTTCTTCCCTTGAATAATTTCAATCACTTTGTACGTTTGTTGCTTCTTCGATTTTTGTCCAACTAAAACCTGTGTTATATTGAATTGGTTATTCAGTCGATTGAAGAAGAAGAAGATTAGTAAACAAAGTATACCGGTTAAATAAATATGGCTAGCGTTTAAATCAGAAAAGAAATAATGGAGGAGTGGTCGTGGATGTTGTTATGTGAGCGGGTGGTCGCGGGATCAAGCCCGGTCTAGGACATTTTTTTTAGACAAAGCATTAAAGGGTATAAACCATTCTTCCTATTTTAATTATCATTATTATTAATTATTGTGATTATTATTATTATTTTTATGATTATTATTACAAATTAGTAATGTTATAATTATGATTATAATTATAATTATTATTGTTATTAGTGTTATTAATATTATTATTATTAGTATTATTATTATTAAGATCACCATTATTATAATTATCAATATTGTTATTATTAGTAATATATCTATTATTATTATTAAAAGTATTAAATATGATATTACAGTTACATTTAAACTTTAGTATTATTATCATTTTCGCAAGTATTAGTATTAATAACATTTTATAAATAGTAGAAGTGTTAATATTGACAAATGTAATATTACTATCACGAGTATTATTATTATGTAAGAATTAAAATCAGTATCATGACTATTATTAACTGTAACATCAATATTGATACATGTATTATTATTAATATCACTATTATTATGATCATAGTTACAAACATGATTATTATTATTATTATCATAATGGAAATAATAAAATTATTAATTTTCATTAATATTAGTATTAGTATCAAAATTATGATTATGATTATTATCATTATGAAAATAATACAAATTATTATTATTTTCATAAATATTAGTATTCGTATTTTTTTATAAATAATAGAATTGTTAATATTAACATATGAATTATTCTTTATACTATCACGAGTATTAATATTATGTAATTACCAAAAATCAATATCATAACTATCATTAACAGTAAAAATAATATTTTTACAAGTATTATTATTAATATCATTGTTATTATTATTAATAGAGTTATTGTTAACATAAGTATATTACTAACGTTATTATCATTATTTTTACTAATATTAACTTAGTATAATTAGAACTACTGTTTTGATAAACAAATTAAATACATACATAAATATATATATATATATTTAACACATATAACATAACAAAAATTAATATTTATATATATATATATACATAATGAACATATAAAAAATATATATAAATATATTACTAACATGAAAATGATATAACTAATACATTTATACATATATATATATATATATATATATATATATATATATATATATATATATATATATATATATATATATATATATATATATATATATGTGTGTGTGTGTGTGTGTTCAATTACAACTATGAATATTAATAAATATACAAATGATATAGGTTCGTGAATTCGAGGCCAACCCCGCATTGTTCAGTTGTTCAATATAGTCATATGTATTTTTACTACAAAATACATTAGGTGAGTTTCATTTGCTCCCTTTTTGCTCATTACATTTTTGGGACTGAGAATACATGCGCTATTTTTATAACTGTTTTACGAAATAGACACAAGTAATTGAAACTACATTATATGGTTGAATGATCGAAATCGAATATGCCCCTTTTTATTAAGTCTGGTAATCTAATAATTAGGGAACAGACACCCTAATTGACGCGAACTCTAAAGATAGATCTATCGGGCCCAACAAGCCCCATCCAAAGTACCGGATGCTTTAGTACTTCGAAATTCATATCATGTTCGAAGGAGGATCCCTTATATGCATATTTTGAATGTCGGTTACCAGGTGTCCAATCCAAATGAATGATATTTTTGTCTCTATGCATGGGACGTATGTTTATGAGAAATGGGAAATATGAAATCTTGTGGTCTATTAAAATTATGAAATAATTATTTATGATAAACTAATGAACTCACCAACCTTTTGGTTGACACTTTAAAGCATGTTTATTCTCAGGTATGAAAGAAACATTCCGCTGTGCATTTGCTCATTTTAAAGACATTATTTGGAGTCGATCATCGCAATGGAACCAGATGTTGGTGACTTCGTCCAGATGGATTAGGACGGGTCCTTTCAGTTGGTATCAGAGCGGTGGTCTTAGCAAACTAGGTCTTGCATTAGTGTGTCTAACTGATAGTTGTTTAGATGCATTAGTGAGTCTGGACTTCAACCGTGTCTGCATGTCAAAAGTTTTGCTTATCATTTCTAGTCGGAAATCATCTGCTTATCATCCTTAGGAAATTACCTGCTTATCATTCTTAGGGAATCATTTGCTTATCATTCTAAGTCTAGACACATCTTACTGCAATGACTGCATGAATAGTGTATAGACAAAATTCATATCTTAGCGTATCTGTTATTGTTACCTTTGCATGACAGCTTCCGTAGATTCCTCCGTAATTTATGGGATTTTAGTATTAAACATGCATATGTAAAATTATATATTGCAGGGTACTAATCTACATCCTATTCTTTTTATTATCGAAAATCCTTCATCTGATCGTACGAGGTGAATCCCTCAACCAGTTCGAGTCCTTTAGATTCCGATAGCTATTCCGACAGCAATTCTGACATAGAGTTTCACTCGAGTTTCGAAAGCAGAGTCACCAGAATGAAACAACAAATCAGCCATCCCCAATTCATCTGATGGTTTCATAGTTAACTTAATCAATGGAGACGCGAAGAAGACGATCCCTTCCACCAACCGAATTTACCTCTAGGCGAACAACCTGAAACACTTACCGGCGAATCAGTCCGAAACACCATTTTCACCCCCATTTCCAGGATATCTCGTAACTATTATATATTATCCATAATTCTAAATCTTATTCATCTGCTCGTTCCGACCGACAATCATCCTGGAGTAATGGAAGAAGTCAACGAGCTTCGCGCTCGAGTAATAAATTCGGAGAATATGGTGCAAAATGTACCAGCTTCAACAACATCAACGTCATCAACTGTACCACCAGCAACAACACAAACCACAACAACACACGCCTCAACATCACAATCGGTACCCCGAGCATAATCATCGTTTTACATGACGTTCTGCATCATTTATCTTCGTTCAACATGGCGAATATGTAATCTCTAATGTTTTAGAGATTATATATTCTTGTTCTAACGTAAATCAAATGAGTTTAATATCATATTAACTCATTAAATCCATGATTGCATCTGAAGAAAATATATATACAAGCATATTTTCATAAAGATTGTAATTAAAAATTCTTTCATACAAACTGTTAATGGTGAAAATATTTTAACGGGTAGGTAATACCCGAGGAATATTTAGATTTCACATTAATAAGTTACATTGTACATTCTTCGAATCTGATTCAACAGTCATTTACTATCCTACTTACAACCATCGATATACGTATCCGTTCACCGCAGAATAACCATTTTCATTCAATTTCATATTTGGATTTTGACCTATCAGAATCCAACAAGTGGCATAATGAAGAAAACATTTGACGAAATAAAAATTTAATAGAAACAAACAAATTAACTAAGAAAAAAAAAATTTGTTAAGAATCCACGCTAACTGTTCCTAGCTAACTGATTACATTTTATTTATCGCAGTTTGTTTATCGCAATTTAATTATCGCAATTTTATTTATCATCATTTAATTTCTGTTATTTACTTTACGCTATTTATTTATCGTCATTTAAATTTCTGTATTTATTTTTACGCACTTTAAATATCGGGACATGTATACAAGGTTTTAACATATCATATCGACTCATATATATATATATATATATATATATATATATATATATATATATATATATATATATATATATATATATATATATATATATATATATATATATATATATATATATATATATATATATATATATATATATATATATTATTTGGAATCACCATAGACACTCTATATGCTGTAATGATAGAGTTCGCTATACAGGGTTGAGGTTGATTCTATAATAATATATATACTTTGAGTTGTGATCGAGTCTGAGACATGTACACGGGTCACGATACGTATTAATTAATTCGTATATTATATATTTAACTATATATGAATCGTTGAAGTGTTAACTGTGGACTATCAACTGTGGACTGCCGAAATTGGACAATTAAAATGAATTAAAATATTGATTATATCATATGAAACTAAATAATTCTTCAAGTTTGCCACTTGATTTCATCTTAAACCTCATTTGTATCTTGACGATTACAATCTACGTTCAAAGCTTTCATGATTCTTGAAAACACCTCAATCGGGAGGATGAACCAACCGCACTTCATCTACGGAAGAAAAGATGGATGCATATAGTTATGCATCTGAAAAACTCTCAGAAACTGAATAAACGTTTAACACGTAGTTGTGTTAATTCCTTAGTGTTATTATTACCCAAGATAACTTGATAATCTCTTTTCAAAGTAGCGAATTTTGTCACAGCTCCAGCAAGACAACTTCGACTTTTCGTTCGAAACAACCTTATTATAACCTTGATATATATGTGTGCTCTTTTATTGTTACCGGGGAACCTTTCATATTCTACCATATTACCAGCAGACGTACCAGCAACCTCGTTGCTTATTGGTTTAAATCTCTCTGATAAATCATTATATTTATTCATTGAAACCCTATCATATACTCATCCGCATCTTGTAACGAGAACTGCCATACCAATTACCGGGAATCAGCAATCAGTACTTTGAAAACTCACAGCATATCTACATCAACAGTTATATGTATGACATTTATCTCTTAGAATTATGATCTCTCCTTTTAGAATTCTGAAAAGCACTCAGTCACAAATCAATACTCTGAATGTTGAAAAAGCTGAATGAAGTAGCATAAACTGTAGGCAACCGTAAATGACCTTAGTCGTCGGAAGTTTGATGATAAAGAATAATATGTTGGGAAAAGCTCAGAAATGTTGGAACTGGAAAACGGATAGAGTTAACCATGAAGGAGACCAAGGACAAATACAAGGACCATACCATATATTCAAAGAATCCAGGTAATTCTAGATCGGTTGAAATCCTTAGAGGATATCTTGCTCCGAAGTCATGTTAAAATCTTGCGGAAAATTTTTCTTCATCAACCTTCGAACTTGTAAATTCCAAGATATCGTCGTACCTTTCATTATAAATATCCTCCATATTTCTAAAGATATTTTTATAACTATTCTTATCTAAAATCATTAATCTCTTCGTGCTATCAGTGTTACATCATATAGAAGCTGTTAGTTTCTATATTCTTTAAACTTTTAAGCTTAAAATACGAATGTTATTGAAGTAATGTTGGAAACTGATGCATGAGTTAGTATAATATAATGACACTTGATCAACGTGATTATATTACAGTAAGTCATGCTGAGTTTCTAATGGGACGCGATGATTCACAGATTATAACGTCATCATGTGCCATGTTACATAACTCTTTCATTGTGCTTAACTTCTGAACATATCAAGAAAATATATTCTTGATAATTCTATTCTCAGTGATTCAGGTAATTTGACAAAACAAATCGTGCTACTACCTTTCCTTTCTATCTTGTATATTATGATAATTTGAAACTCCATACCTATGAATTCTGGATCGCTACTTGCGAAAAGTAAACAAAAGCATGAAGCTCCAAAATAGAAAAGGGGTATAAATAGCAGCAAATAAGAGACGGCATTAACTATGGATGACAATGATTATATGAGACAGAAGCAGAGAAATTGAAATAAAAGGGAAGACATAAAACTCAACAACAACCCAGAAATTACAAACTGTGGATATTAGCACGTATGGTAATATAAAGACACGGGAGGATTATAAATATAATAATCCCTAGAGCATAATAGAAATAAACAGATTCTTCAGGTGGGAGTTGGAAAAGAAGAACGATCATTGTGATAGTTAGAATAAGAACAAGGATCAGAACAGGGTTAAGCATTTTCATAAATCTTTTGAATTTGGGAATTGAGTATAGAAGTGGTGAAAACAAATGGAACGGAAAAGGTAAATTTATAAAGGAAATATCAGACGTAGTAATCGGGGTAGATCACCGTATTTAATTAAAGAGATCTTAATTTCCGTAAATCCCGAAGAATCAGATCTTATAGATCTTCAAGATTTTCTTTCAAATCCCTTAAATTCCGGAATTCAACCAAAACAACGTTAAAAGTTAAGACGCATCCTATTTTCTAAATTCAATCGTGACTACATCAAAAGTTAAGATGCATTTTACTTTCAAAATTCAACCCTGACTCTGTCAAAAGTTACGACGAATCTTTACTTATCCTATTTCAATCTTTTGTGATAATTTCACTCGTACGCTTCGAATAATTGAGTTGTTTTTATTCAAATCACCTGATGGTGATAAAACTTTAATTATTGACTCATATTAGTCATGAAAACATTTTTATTATTAGCCATGACCACCTCACTCAAATTTCGGGACGAAATTTCTTTAACGGGTAGGTACCGTGATGACCCGGGAATTTCCGACCAAATTTAAACTTAATCTTTATATGTTTCCGACACGATAAGCAAAGTCTATAATCTTAAGTCTTAAAAATGTTGAACTGTTTCATAAATGCATTTGACCTTTGACTATTCTCGACGATTCACGAACATCTGTGTGTCAAGAAATATGTAAATATATATATATATATATATATATATATATATATATATATATATATATATATATATATACATATACATATACATATATATATACATATACATATATATATATACATACATATATATATATATACATATATATATATATATATATATATACATACATACATATATATATATATATATATATATATATATATATATATATATATATATATATATATATATATATATATATATAAGTGTACATATTAAGATGAATTAATAAAATGCAAAATAATCATTTGAATTAAAAATGAAAAGTAATGTGCAAAGTAATTAAGCTGTTACTTAAATGAATATATAATTATATGAATTCGATATATACAAGTTGTGATAGTATGATTATTATTCCTAATATTAGTATCAATAACTAGTATTAATATTATAAATATCATTAATAATTTTATCATTTGCAATTTCACTAAAATTATTATTATGGTTTATTATTATTACTTTATCATTAAGTATCACTTGATGTTATTATTATTAACACTATTATTATTCATTAGTATCTTTATAGCATTATCATTATTATTATTAGTATCATTAATAGTTCTATTATTAGTATTATATTATCATTATAAGCATTAGTATTATTTTATTGATATTATTAATTGTTTTATCATTTATATTATTATTATTTATGTATTTATTATTATTAGTATTTTAATTTTATTAATAATATTATCAGTATTTTTTTTATTAATACACTTCATTTATAATTATTAAATATTAATATTTAATATAACATGTAAAGACCTATAATTACGCGAAATTTGGGGACAGATCATTGTCAAATATATTGCTTTCTGTTTTCTTCCTCCCACCCGTGATCTCTTTATCGACACACACATATTTAGTATTCACGAATTGATCATCTATGTTTCTTTTTTTAAATAATCAATTACTACCATCATTATCCATTAACTGTATCCCTTGGCATCTATCTGTTAATGAAACAGATTTTTTTTTTAAAAAAAAAAAAAAGGGTACGCTGCTCGTTTCATTTTTTTTTTTAAGATTTCAATTTCGGAACTTTATTTAAGAATCTATGAATACCATCATGTTAGTAATCAACTAAATGAAGTGTCTACAAATACTCAACCTCTAATCCTGTATATTCAGCTTTAATTTTGAAGTCAAATTTAAGAAGTAAAAATTCAACAAAATCGTTTATCAGGAAATTAGATTTCCTAGTCGATGTTTCTGTTTCAATTGATGATGGGGAAACATTCTAGTGATGATTTGAAACTGGTTTTGTATTGTAATCCTGGTCTAAAAAGTTCGAGAATTCAAGATTAATTTTTGGTTCATGGTATCTTTCGCGAACAGCATTATTTTTTTTATTTTTTTTTCTTCTTTAATTCCTTTTCTTTCTTCCCTTGAATAATTTTAATCACTTTGTACGTTTGTTGCTGCTTCAATTTTTGTCCAACTAAAACCTGTGTTATATTGAATTGGTTATTCAGTCGATTGAAGAAGAAGAAGATTAGTAAACAAAGTATACCGGTTAAATAAATATGGCTAGCGTTTAAATCAGAAAAGAAATAATGGAGGAGTGGTCATGGATGTTGTTGTGTGAGCGGGTGGTCGCGGGATCGAGCCCGGTCTAGGACATTTTTTTTAGAAAAAGCATTAAAGGGTATAAACCATTCTTCCTATTTTAATTATCATTATTATTAATTATTGTGATTATTATTATTATTGTTATGATTATTATTACAAATTAGTAATTTTATAATTATGATTATAATTATAATTATTATTGTTATTAGTGTTATTAATATTATTATTATTAGTATTATTATTATTAAGATCACCATTATTATAATTATCAATATTGTTATTATTAGTAATATATCTATTATTATTATTAAAAGTATTAAATATGATATTACAATTACATTTAAAACTTTAGTATTATTATCATTTTCGCAAGTATTAGTATTAATAACATTTTATAAATAGTAGAAGTGTTAATATTGACAAATGTAATATTACTATCACGAGTATTATTATTATGTAAGAATTAAAATCAGTATCATGACTATTATTAACTGTAACATCAATATTGATACATGTATTATTATTAATATCACTATTATTATGATCATAGTTACAAACATGATTATTATTATTATTATCATAACGGAAATAATAAAATTATTAATTTTCATTAATATTAGTATTAGTATCAAAATTATGGTTATGATTATTATCATTATGAAAATAATACAAATTATTATTATTTTCATAAATATTAGTATTCGTATTTTTTTATAAATAATAGAATTGTTAATATTAACATATGAATTATTCTTTATACTATCACGAGTATTAATATTATGTAATTACCAAAAATCAATATCATAACTATCATTAACAGTAAAACTAATATTTTTACAAGTATTATTATTAATATCATTGTTATTATTATTAATAGAGTTATTGTTAACATAAGTATATTACTAACGTTATTATCATTATTTTTACTAATATTAACTTAGTATAATTAGAACTACTGTTTTGATAAACAAATTAAATACATACATAAATATATATATTTAACACATATAACATAACAAAAATTAATATTTATATATATATATATATATATATATATATATATATATATATATATATATATATATATATATATATACATAATGAACATATAAAAAATATATATAAATATATTACTAACATGAAAATGATATAACTAATACATTTATACATATATATATATATATATATATATGTGTGTTCAATTACAACTATGAATATTAATAAATATACAAATGATATAGGTTCGTGAATCCGAGGCCAACCCCGCATTGTTCAGTTGTTCAATATAGTCATATGTATTTTTACTACAAAATACATTAGGTGAGTTTCATTTGCTCCCTTTTTACTCATTACATTTTTGGGACTGAGAATACATGCGCTGTTTTTATAACTGTCTTACAAAATAGACACGAGTAATTGAAACTACATTATATGGTTGAATGATCGAAATCGAATATGCCCCTTTTTATTAAGTCTGGTAATCTAAGAATTAGGGAACAGACACCCTAATTGACGCGAACTCTAAAGATAGATCTATCGGGCCCAACAAGCCCCATCCAAAGTACCGGATGCTTTAGTACTTCGAAATTTATATCATGTCCGAAGGAGGATCCCGGAATGATGGGGATATTCTTATATGCATATTGTGAATGTCGGTTACCAGGTGTTCAATCCAAATGAATGATATTTTTGTCTCTATGCATGGGACGTATGTTTATGAGAAATGGAAATATGAAATCTTGTGGTCTATTAAAATTATGAAATGATTATTTATGATAAACTAATGAACTCACCAACCTTTTGGTTGACACTTTAAAGCATGTTTATTCTCAGGTATGAAAGAAACATTCCGCTGTGCATTTGCTCATTTTAAAGACATTATTTAGAGTCGATCATCGCAATAGAACCAGATGTTGGTGACTTCGTCCAGATGGATTAGGACGGGTCCTTTCAGAGTGTATGCGTATTTTGACCGAGTGCCATAGTGGGCCTACCGGTGGGCATTTTGGACCCCAAATCACGGGGCGTAAAGTCTATGATGCCGGATTCTTTTGGCCGACAATTTTCAAGGATGCCCATCGGATTTACAAATCGTGCGATTCTTGTCAAAGGGCCGGTAAAGTCACCAAACAGGATGAGATGCCTCAACAAAGCATCCAAGTTTGTGAAGTATTTGACGTTTGGGGAATTGGCTTTATGGGGCCATTTCTGAAATCTCAGATTATAGTTACATACTCGTTGCTATTGACTACGTGTCTAAATGGGCCGAAGCGCAAGCTTTGGCTACAAACGATGCACGAGTTGTGATTTCATTCCTTCAGCGTTTATTCTCTCGATTTGGAACTCCTAAAGCTTTAATTAGCGATAGGGGTACTCATTTTTGTAACGCCCAAATGGAGAAGGTATTGAAGTGATATGGAGTTCTCCATAAAGTTTCTACTTCATACCATCCCCAAACGAGCGGACAAGTTGAGAATACCAATCGATCTCTTAAAGGGATTCTTGAGAAAACTGTGGGGTCAAATCCAAATGAGTGGGCGAATAAGCTCGATGAAGCTTTGTGGGCGTTTCGAACTGCCTACAAAATGCCAAGTTGTACCACTCCTTATCGGTTGGTTTATGGAAAAGCGTGCCATCTTTCATTGGAGATTGAGCATAAAGCGATGTGGGCACTTAAAAAGTGCAATATGGATTTGAAGGAAGCCGGACGCCTAAGGGCAGGGCAATTGAATGAGCTTGGTGAATTACGCCTCGATGCGTATGAGAATTCGTTGATTTATAAAGAGAAAACCAAGCAATGGCATGATAGAAGGTTAAAGGGTCCGAAAGAGTTTAATGAGGGCGATCGAGTGCTTTTCTTTAACTCTAGATTGAAGCTTTTATCAGGAAAACTTAAGTCCCGGTGGACGGGACCATTTGAGGTTGTTAAGGTGTACCCATACGGTGCGATTGAGTTGAAAAATGCGAGTGGTACTACCTTTAAGGTGAACGAACATCGAGTTAAGAAATATTTCGATGGTCCATTGGAGATTGATGACGGGGTTCACGTTGAACCCGATCCTAAGGTTACTTGAAGTTGGAAACGAGTCTTGTGAATGACTCGATAATAAACTTCACATTGTTGTAGAGTTTGTATGTTTTTGTGGTTGTTTGATGATATGTGCAATGTGATCATGCTCGGATTTTTGTTGGGGTTGTTTGTTGGTTTTTAGGTTGAAAAATTGGGTTAAAATGGCTTCAAATATGAATTCTGGGGCCTGATGCAAATGGAGCGCCGCTCCAAATCATGGCGCGCCGCTCAGAATGAAAAGACCTGATGTGCCAGATCTTTAAAAAGCCTCGACATGAATTCTTAGTTAAATGGAGCACTGCGTGAGGTTTTGGAGTGTCGCGCAATGTAATGGCGCACCGCGCCACTACTGGAGCGCCGCTCCAATTTCAGCCGGATTCAGAATGGACCTATTTAAAGCCCGAAAATTTACCCTAATTATTCACTTTTGCATCCAGACGAATTCCAGCAGCTTTTTGACGAAAAAGGGTGATTTTTGAGGAACCCCAAGATCATTCTAACACATCAATCATTTCGAAAACGCGTCTCGATCCGTTCATCATTCAAGAACACAATTTTCATTAGGTTTAATTCTTATTTTCATAATGAATACTCTTAATTGTTTATTTGTGATTTTGGTTTTAGCCTTGGTTGGCTAAGCATTTTAATGTTTGTCTAGATTGAATATTCGTATGTGTTTGGATGACACTTTAATGTTTTATTGATTAATGCATGATAATTATGAGTTTTGATTAAGAACCATTCTTGTGGGTGTTGATTATTGTTACTAGGTTGATTAGTGATCTTGTTTGAACAAAGGGAACCCTGTTTCAATTTAGTACACTAGTTTTCAATTGATTTGTCTTAACCAATTGGGTGCTTACTGGACCAAGGGGTAAACTGGGTAACATAGATTAAACAAAACATGGGTGAATTGTGTGGAGCGAACGCGTAACCAATTGAATCTTAATCTTATAATTAGTTAATTACTAAGTCACAAACGAAAGAGGTCTTTGGTGAAAGGGAACCCTAAGCTAATAAATCCAAGTTTGATGTGTTTGCTAAAAGAGAACTCTGGGTAAACCGACTCTGTAGTTGCATGTATTGATAAATTGAACTAGTGCTTAATAACAAATCATCCAACACTGCGAATAGGAGATCTAGGCGAACATACTTTTATCTATTGAATTCAAATATCTTTACTTTTCGTTGAGTCTGCATTTAATTCTTGTAAACTTAAAAAATACAAAAATATTGTTCTTTTACTTTTAATCAATCTTTGATTTGGCTAATCGTTGTATAGCCACAAAACAAACTATCTCGTACTTTCGATTTTCATAGACTAACTTAGTTTATTTTATTAGTTACAATCTTAATTCTCACGTTTAAACTGTCCTTGGAACGATTTCGGAATTACCAACTTTATACTATTACACGATCGGGTACACTGCCCGTTAGTGTGTAGTAATATTTTAACCAGCATTTTTCATTGATAAATAATATACACGATTTTACACATCACAGGCTGTTTGCTGGCCTGGTCAGCCTGATTTCACTGGATCGTAACTTAATTTCTTGTCTTTTACCGTTTTCGCTGTAGAATCTTCATTTGAGCTCCGTTTCTCATGATTCTTTTTGCATCGTCTTCGTAATTACTTTATCTACAAATTTAACTAAAAAGCGATTATTTTGCCGATAAAGTTTTAAACTTTATGCTTTTGGGACTCAATATCGGGGGTAAAAACATGACTTTTTAGTCGATATCACTTTCAACACATACCAAGCAGCTAGGTTGTTAAACTTTTTCCCTTTTATATTAATTACGTAGATTTAGTGGGCTCGTGTCAAGACATTGACATCATTTGATTCACTTCTTCAATTGCGTTCCTCCTCGTTGTACGCCGCAGCAAACTCACTACAAGCCTTGTTGATGTTTCGCCATTTTGATGACAATTGGTCGTCACCTCGTACCCACCCGTTGTTATTGTTGTTGAACTTGGCGTGAAACGTACCCCACAAACAACCATACTTTTGACTATTTCCCTTTCGATTATCCTCGGACGAATCAACCCAACACTGTGACGACCCGGAAATTTCCGACCAAATTTAAACTTAACCTTTATATGTTTCCGACACGATAAGCAGAATTTGTAATGTTGAATCTCAAAAAGTTTGGAACTACATTCATGTAATCAATTACCCTTTGACCGTGTTCGACGATTCACGAACAATTATGAGTATATAGATATGTATATATAATATATAATATTAACTGAAAACATTAACAAAGTATTAGATATATGATACTTTACATGAACGTATTTGTTTCGATATATTTATCGACAGAATTAAGAGATAATATCAAATGATTGAATTATCAGATACATTATGATATGATTACGGGCCTATGTTATGAGGTCCACTGTGATTTAAGAAATCTATTCTTTTTGACAACATTCGAAAAATGGTAAAGTGATTTATAAATAAGAACAAATGTGTCAATTAACGGGAACTAGACAAGGGTTAGTGGAAATTCCTGTTTAATTTTCAAGGCATGTTTTATAATATTTTCCTCGTGACCTTGATAAGATAACTATGTTAACTTTCATTTTATTTAATATGAAAATAAGAACGTGGAGTGTAAATAACTTAGATGTTGGATATCGACAAGTTAAGTAACTCGACATTTTTCATTAAGATGATTTCATACGTTTATTTAACCTTTGGACTTTATCCCATGCTTCACCAATAGACTGTAATTTAAAAACTTGAAACCTATTATGAATATATATAATTCTACTTTTCTAAAATGTTTTATGATATAACGATTTCCATTATTTTAACCTTTTAACAAAATGATTCTTAAATATATTTAGTTTTGGAAAACAAAATTATCATATTTATTTGATTTATTTTCAAAAGTACAAAAAACGTTTTCAGTTTAAAAAGAACTTTATTATTAAAACGTATATATCTTTTATAAATATCTAGAACCACTTTTGACAACTCATTACTTAACCAGTATGATAAAGATAACGATATTTATATTTTATTTTATTAAATATATATAACGATTTAAATTAATATTATATATATTTATACGCGTATTATACGTATATAGTTTTATACTTTTACTATACTTTAACTTTACCTTTACTTTACTTTTACTTTACTTTAACTTTAATAATTCATACTTTAATAATTCACTTTAATAATTCATACTTTAATAATTCACTTTAATAATTCACTTTAATAATTCATACTTTAATAATTCACTTTAATAATTCACTTTAATAATTCATACTTTAATAATTCACTTTAATAATTTATACTTTAATAATTCACTTTAATAATTCAAAAATCTATTATAAATAGAATTGAATAGGTTTCATTATTTCATAGAAACTTAAAAATATATTTCTCTAAACTCTCTCAATCGAATTACATATATATATTTTCTTTGTATTATTTCAAGATATTATTAGTATACATAAAATACTACGACGGAGTTATACTCAGACGATTTCAAAATAAGTTTTCAAACGGGATAGAGCTAAGGAAATTATGGGTTATAGCTATAGAGGTTATGGGTATTGATCGAGGGTATTGCTCGTGAGGTCAACCTAACGTTTATCATTTTCATTGCGTCTACGTACTTTCCTGCAATATTGAATCACAATATTGATACATTCGTGAATCCGAGACAAACCCTGCACTTGTTCAGTGCCGTCATATACATAATTGCTACGAAATACAGTATTGTGAGTTTCATTTGCTCCCTTTTATATATATTTGTGAGAGTGAGAATACATGCGCTGTTTTTATAAATGTTTTACGAAATAGGCACAAGTACTAAAACTAATTCTACGTGGGTTTAAACCAAAAATATACCCTTAGCCTGGTAACATTAAACTACTTGTCTATGTACGGTAGGCGCGAATCCTAAAGATAGATCTATTGGGCCTGACAAACTCCATCCTGACTATGGGATGCTTTAGTACTTCGAGGTTATTTTAAACACAACTGATCTGGTGTACTTCAGAGGGTAAAAAATGAATGTTAAGGCTTCTTACCGAGTGCCTACAACTTATAGAATACTTTTACACACTTGCGAGTGTACGGATATTTATGGAAACTGAAATCTTATGGTCTATTACTATTACGGAAATGATTGATTATGATAAACTAATGAACTCACCAACCTTTTGGTTGACACTTTAAAGCATGTTTATTCTCAGGTATTAAAGAAATCTTCCGCTGTGCATTAGCTCATTTTAAGGATATTACCTGGAGTCATTCATGACATACTTTGAAAGACGTTGCATTCGAGTCGTTGAGTTCATCAAGATTAATATTAAGTCAATTATAGTTGGATGTAATATGAAATGGTATGCATGCCGTCAATTTTTGATGTAAAGAAAGTTTGTCTTTTAAAAACGAATGCAATGTTTGTAAAACGTATCATATAGAGGTCAAATACCTCGCGATGTAATCAACTATTGTGAATCGTTTATAATGTATATGAACGGGTCCTTTCAGTTGGTATCAGAGCGGCGGTCTTATCGAACCAGGTCTTGCATTAGTGTGTCTAACTGATAGTTGTTAAGATGCATTAGTGAGTCTGGATTTCGACCGTGTCTGCATGTCAAAAGTTTTGTTTATCATTTTTAGTCGGAAATCATCTACTTACCATCCTTAGGAAATTACCTGCTTATCATTCTTAGTCTAGACACGTCTTGCTGCATTGATTGCATGAATAGTGTATAGACAAAATTCATATCTTAGCGTATCTGCTAAATCATATCTTATCGTATCTATTACCGTAAACTTTGCCTGACATATTCCATAAATTTCTCCGTAATCTATAAAATCTTTTGATCTATATATATAGATATTCTATGTAGTTAGAATACTACCCGATAGCCGAAAAATCATTTCGTATCGAAAAATCCTTTATCAAATCGTACGAAATGGAATTCGTCATCAGTTCAAGTTCCTCGGATTCCGAAATGGAATCCCACTCAAGCTCTGAAAGCAGTGTGACTGAAATGGATCAACCAATTAACCATCATCTATTCTGGATGAATTGGGGATGGGTTCGTAGCCTCCTTAATCATTGGAGACAAGAAGAAGGCGATCCTTTCCATCCACCACATTGCCCTCTTGGCAATGAACCTGAAGCACTTACCGGCGAACCTGTCCGAAACACCATTTTCTCTCTCATTTCCAGAGTATCTCGTCATGATTATATACTACACCAAATTCTAGATCTTATTTATCCGCTCGTCCGAACTGACAATTACCCCAGTGTAATAGAAGAAGTCAACGAGCTTCGCGCTCGGGTAGTAGTTTGGAGAATATGGTGCAAAGGTTACAAACACCAGCAGCAGCACCAGCAACATAACCAGTACCACCATCAACAACATCAACAGTACCATTACCACCACCAACAACAACTGCATCGCAAACCTCAACTTCACAATCTGTCCCATGAGCATCGGCGTCATACGCCCTGTAGATACTAAGGAATACCACAACGATGAAGTATTGATTCATAACTTCATTGGGAAAACATTCTACGACGATTATGTAATTTCTAAAGTTTATAAATTATCTATCCTAGCCTTAACCATAAATCAAGTGAGTTTAATTTAATATTAACTCATTAAATCTATATTACATCTGAAGAAATATACACGTGTATTTACATAAAGACTGTAATAAAATTCTTTTATACAAAATATTAATTGTGACATTTTTTTTAACGGGTAGGTAATACCCGGGAGATATATAAATTCACAATTAATATGTTACATTCTTCGAATCTGATTCAGCAAATCATCCATTATACTCCCTACTTTCACAACAATATACATTCTTTTATAGAAATCAAAACAACCATACTCATTCAAAAATCTAATTACATATTCTGATTTTAAAATTGCCGAATTCAATTCAAGTTATAACCGGTATCATCACTTTTAGATTCTTACATCTTTCAAAGCTATACTTTAACTTCAAAACTGTGTTAGAACATCGTATGTATATTAATGATTATAATCTGTGTTCTAGCCCTTCGAAATACCTGAAGACACTTCAAATAATGAACAATCGAGATGATTATCCAAACACATGTTATCCACAGTTATGTACCTGAAAAACTCTTGAAACCAAAGTCATAATTTAACATGTATCCATGTCAGACCTTTTGGCATTTACTAGCTAAAATAACTTTTCAATCCCTTATAAAAATAGACGGTTTTGTCACAGCTCCAGCAAACCAACTTCAATTGTTCATTCGAATAAGCCTTATTATAATGATTACCCCTTCATCATTATTATCGGGGAACCTTTCATATCTCGCCACATTAGCAGTAAACTTATTAACAACTTCATTGATCTTTGACTTTCCAAAAAATCTTTATATTTATCAAAACCCCATCATTTACTCATCTGTATCTTGTAACGAAAATTGCCATACGAATCATCAGAAATTAGCAATCAGTATTTTGAAATCTCGCAGCATGTCTACGCCAACAATTATATTTGTCTATCTTCTGGACTTAAATACTTTGAATGTGAAGTTTCTGAAAAACACCCTAAACTGCAAACTAGTTCTCGAAATACTGATGAAGTAGCAAAAACTATAAACGACCTTAACAGTAAAAAGTTTGATGATAAAGAGTAGTGTGTTGGCAAAGCTCAGAAAAAGAGAAGATTTGGTACTGAAAAATACGGATTGAGCAAACCATGAAGAAGGCTGTGGATAAATCACAAGGACGAAATCTACCTTCAAAGAATCCAAATGATTCCATGTCTGCTGAAGTCATTATCGAATACCTTGCTCCTGACTCTAAACCCTTACGGACAATATTCTTCACCATCCTCTGATATTAGAAATATCATCGTATCTTTCATTATAAATATCCTCCATATTTCTGAAGATATTTCCATAATTGTTCTTATCTGAAATCATTTACCTCTTCGTGCTGTCTGTATTACATCATAAACGAAACTATTTTAGTTTCTAAATTCTGAAACTTTCGAATTTAAAATAGGAATATTTTTGAAGTAGTGTTGGGAACTGAAGCATGAACTAGTATAATGTAATGTCCCGTTCTTATTGATTAAAAATGTTCCATATTAATTGATTTCGTTGCGAGGTTTTGACCTCTATATGAGACGTTTTTCAAAGACTGCATTCATTTTAAAACAAACCATAACCTTTATTTCATCAATAAAGGTTTAAAAAGCTTTACGTAGATTATCAAATAATGATAATCTAAAATATCTTGTTTACACACGACTATTACATAATGGTTTACAATATAAATATGTTACAACGAAATAAGTTTCTTGAATGCAGTTTTTACACAATATCATACAAGCATGGACTCCAAATCTTGTCCTTATTTAAGTATGCGACAGCGGAAGCTCTTAATAATCACCTGAGAATAAACATGCTTAAAACGTCAACAAAAATTGTTGGTGAGTTATAGGTTTAACCTATATATATCAAATCGTAACAATAGACCACAAGATTTCATATTTCAATATACATCCCATACATAGAGATAAAAATCATTCATATGGTGAACACCTGGTAACTGACATTAACAAGATGCATATATAAGAATATCCCCATCATTCCGGGACACCCTTCGGATATGATATAAATTTCGAAGTACTAAAGCATCCGGTACTTTGGATGGGGTTTGTTAGGCCCAATAGATCTATCTTTAGGATTCGCGTCAATTAGGGTGTCTGTTCCCTAATTCTTAGATTACCAAACATGGAATGGTAGCTGTTATTGTAGGAAAATACTGCTAACGGTAGATGTCGATCCCAACTGTTTCCGAAATCAATAACACATGCTCGTAGCATTTCTTCAAGAGTTTGTATCGTCCTTTTGCTCTTCCCATCAGTTTGTGGATGATAGGCAGTACTCATGTCTAGACGAGTTCCTAATGCTTGCTGTAATGTCTGCCAGAATCTTAAAATAAATCTGCCATCCCTATCAGAGATAATAGAGATTGGTATTCCATGTCTGGAGACGACTTCCTTCAAATACAGTCGTGCTAACTTCTCCATCTTGTCATCTTCTCTTATTGGCAGGAAGTGTGCTGATTTGGTGAGACGATCAACTATTACCCAAATAGTATCAAAACCACTTGCAGTCCTTGGCAATTTAGTGATGAAATCCATGGTAATGTTTTCCCATTTCCATTCCGGGATTTCGGGTTGTTGAAGTAGACCTGATGGTTTCTGATACTCAGCTTTGACCTTAGAACACGTCAAACATTCTCCTACGTATTTAGCAACATCAACTTTCATACCCGGCCACCAAAAATGTTTCTTGAGATCCTTGTACATCTTCCCCGTTCCAGGATGTATTGAGTATCTGGTTTTATGAGCTTCTCTAAGTACCATTTCTCTCATATCTCCAAATTTTGGTACCCAAATCCTTTCAGCCCTATACCGGGTTCCGTCTTCCCGAATATTAAGATGCTTCTCCGATCCTTTGGGTATTTCATCCTTTAAATTTCCCTCTTTTAAAACTCCTTGTTGCGCCTCCTTTATTTGAGTAGTAAGGTTATTGTGAATCATTATATTCATAGATTTTACTCGAATGGGTTCTCTGTCCTTCCTGCTCAAGGCGTCGGCTACCACATTTGCCTTCCCCGGGTGGTAACGAATCTCAAAGTCGTAATCATTCAACAATTCAATCCACCTACGCTGCCTCATATTCAGTTGTTTCTGATTAAATATGTGTTGAAGACTTTTGTGGTCGGTATATATAATACTTTTGACCCCATATAAGTAGTGCCTCCAAGTCTTTAATGCAAAAACAACCACGCCTAATTCAAAATCATGCGTCGTATAATTTTGTTCGTGAATCTTCAATTGTCTAGATGCATAAGCAATCACCTTCGTTCGTTGCATTAATACACAACTGAGATCTTGCTTTGATGCATCACAATAAATCACAAAATCATCATTCCCTTCAGGCAATGACAATATAGGTGCCGTAGTTAGCTTTTTCTTCAATAACTGAAACGCTTTCTCTTGTTCATCCTTCCATTCAAATTTCTTCCCTTTATGCGTTAATGCAGTCAAGGGTTTTGCTATTCTGGAAAAGTCTTGGATGAACCTTCTGTAGTAACCAGCTAGTCCTAAAAACTGGCGTATGTATTTCGGAGTTTTCGGGGTTTTCCACTTTTCAACAGTTTCTATCTTTGCCGGATCCACCTTAATACCTTCTTTGTTCACTATGTGACCGAGGAATTGAACTTCTTCCAACCAAAATGCACACTTTGAAAACTTAGCGTACAATTCTTCCTTCCTCAATACTTCTAACACCTTCCTCAAATGTTCACCGTGTTCTTGGTCATTCTTTGAGTAAATAAGTATGTCATCAATGAAAACAATGACAAACTTGTCAAGGTATGGTCCACACACTCGGTTCATAAGGTCCATGAACACAGCTGGTGCATTAGTTAAACCAAACGGCATGACCATAAACTAGTAATGACTGTAACGTGTTCTGAAAGCAGTCTTTGGAATATCATCTTCTTTCACCCGCATTTGATGATACCCGGAACGTAAGTCAATCTTTGAATAAATAGACGAGCCTTGTAGTTGATCAAATAAGTCATCAATTCTCGGTAGTGGGTAGCGGTTCTTGATAGTAAGTTTGTTCAACTCTCGGTAGTCGATACACAACCTGAATGTACCATCTTTCTTCTTGACAAACAAAACAGGATCTCCCCACGGTGATGTGCTTGGTCGAATGAAACCACGCTCTAAAAGTTCTTGTAATTGGCTTTGCAGTTCTTTCATCTCGCTGGGTGTGAGTCTGTAAGGAGCACGAGCTATTGGTGCAGCTCCTGGTACAAGATCTATTTAAAATTCAACGGATCGATGTGGGGGTAATCCCGGTAATTCTTTCGGAAATACATCGAGAAATTCTTTTGCGACGGGAACATCATTGATGCTCTTTTCTTCAGTTTGTACTTTCTCGACGTGTGCTAGAACAGCATAGCAACCTTTTCTTATTAGTTTTTGTGCCTTCAAATTACTAATAAGATGTAGCTTCGTGTTGCCCTTTTCTCCGTACACCATTAAGGGTTTTCCTTTTTCTCGTATAATGCGAATTGCATTTTTGTAACAAACAATCTCTGCTTTCACTTCTTTCAACCAGTCCATACCGATTATCACATCAAAACTCCCTAACTCTACTGGTATCAAGTCAATCTTAAATGTTTCGCTAACCAGTTTAATTTCTCGATTCCGACATATATTATCTGCTGAAATTAATTTACCATTTGCTAATTCGAGTAAAAATTTACTATCCAAAGGCGTCAATGGACAACTTAATTTAGCACAAAAATCTCTACTCATATAGCTTCTATCCGCACCCGAATCAAATAAAACGTAAGCAGATTTATTATCATTAAGAAACGTACCCGTAACAAGCTCCGGGTCTTCCTGTGCCTCTGCCACATTAATATTAAAAACTCTTCCGCGGCCTTGTCCATTCGTGTTCTCCTGGTTCGGGCAATTTCTAATAATGTGGCCCGGTTTTCCACATTTATAACAAACTACATTGGCATAACTTGCTCCGACACTACTTGCTCCGCCATTACTCGTTCCGACACCATTTTTTCCTTTCGTTCTGTTTACCCCTGGTCTGT
Organism: Rutidosis leptorrhynchoides; assembly: GCF_046630445.1. NCBI lineage: Eukaryota > Viridiplantae > Streptophyta > Magnoliopsida > Asterales > Asteraceae > Rutidosis > Rutidosis leptorrhynchoides. Next base: position 252,177,482 of record NC_092333.1, read on the forward strand.
AGACCTCACACTTCGCCGCGCTATGACCATTTCTTTTACACTTGTTGAAAAATTTGGTGCAGAACCCCGAGTGATACTTTTCACACCTTTGGCATAGCTGCTTCTGATTGTTGTTGTTGTTGCGGTTATTATTGTTGTTGGGATGATTGTTGTAGTTGCTGTTGTTGTTGTTATTTTTGTTGTTGTTGTTGTTGGGCCGTTTGTTGTAGTTGCGATTGATGTTGCGATTGTTGGGATAGTTGTTGCGATTATTGTTGTAATTGCTGTTGTTGTTGTATTGGTGATTCTTATCACCGTTTTCCTCCCACTTTCTTTTGACTTGCTTCACATTGGCCTCTTCAGCAGTCTGTTCTTTAATTCTTTCTTCAATCTGGTTCACTAGTTTGTGAGCCATTCTACATGCCTGTTGTATGGAGGCGGGCTCGTGTGAACTTATATCTTCTTGGATTCTTTCCGGTAATCCTTTCACAAACGCGTCGATCTTCTCTTCCTCATCTTCGAATGCTCCCGGACACAATAGGCATAATTCTGTGAATCGTCTTTCGTACGTGGTAATATCAAATTCTTGGGTTCGTAACCCTCTAAGTTCTGTCTTGAGCTTATTGACCTTGGTTCTGGGACGGCACTTCTCGTTCATAAAGTGCTTGAATGCTGACCACGGTAGTGCGTAAGCATCATCGTGTCCCACTTGCTCTAGATAGGTATTCCACCATGTTAACGCAGAAACTGTAAAGGTATGCGTAGCGTACTTCACTTTGTCCTCTTTAGTACACTTACTTATGGCAAACACCGATTCGACCTTCTCGGTCCACCGTTTCAATCCGATCGGTCCTTCAGTTCCATCAAATTCCAAAAGTTTGCAGACAGTGAATTCTTTGTAGGTGCATCCTACACGATTTCCTGTACTGCTAGATCCAAGGTTATTGTTGGTATGTAGCGCAGCCTGTACTGCGGCTATGTTTGAAGTAAGAAACACATGAAATTCCTCTTCGCTCATATTCAAGGTGTGTCGAGTAGTCGGTGCCATTTCCTTCAAAATAGTCAAATGAAATGAGTTAATCATATAGAATATCAAGAGTAGTCAATAGTATTTCGTAGCGTAATATGAACTTATTTATAAAAGCTCTTTCTTCATATTAGCGTTTTATACTCTTTAATTCGGGTAGTACCTACCCGTTAAGTTCATACTTAGTAGCTAACATACCATTTCAACTACTACAATTCTATATGAAAAACTAATCACAAAAACAAAACAAAAAAACAAAAATATATCATATTCAAGCTTTTATACAATAACTTGCAAACTTACAATACCACTATTTTACATATAGCATGAAATATAGCACATAAAACTTTGATACAAAGTAGTTGCGAAGATAATTATATTTAATAAATAAGGCGTTCAGCAAAGGCAATAAAGACACGTAATTCATATGTCCAGAAACAAGTCATGCATTCTGGTTTTACTAATACCACTTCCCATCCTTGGTTTTGTGGAACATAACCGTTGTGACCGATAGTAAGACAATGCGTTGTAACGTCGTCAAAAGGATGAAGGTTACGTAATGACCAACAGTCTCGTAATAACCTAAAAACCTCATTTCTTACCCCAATTACCGACTCCGTCACTTGTGGGAACGTTTTGTTTAATAGTTGTAGCCCGATGTTCTTGTTCTCACTTTGGTGAGAAGCGAACATTACTAACCCGTAAGCATAACATGCTTCTTTATGTTGCATGTTAGCCGCTTTTTCTAAATCACGAAGTCCTATATTCGGATATATTGAGTCAAAATAATTTCTTAACCCGTTGCGTAAAATAGCATTTGGGTTCCCCGCAATATATGTGTCAAAGTAAACACATCGTAACTTATGGATTTCCCAATGTGATATCCCCCATCTTTCGAACGAAATCCTTTTATAAACCAAGGCATTCTTGGAACGTTCTTTGAATGTCTTACAAACTGATCTCGCCTTAAATAGTTGTGCCGAGGAATTCTGACCGACTCTAGACAAGATTTCATCAATCATGTCTCCGGGTAGGTCTCTTAAAATATTGGGTTGTCTATCCATTTTGTGTTTTTATACTGTAAAATAGACAAGAGTTAGATTCATAAAAAAATACTTATTAATACAAGCAATTTTTACATATATCATAAAGCATAAGCACACTATATTACATATATTACACCACACGAATACAACTATCTTATTCCGACTCGCTCATTTCTTCTTCTTCGATTTTGGTTCGTTTTGCCAAGTTTCTAGGGATATATGATGTTCCCCTAATACGAGCCGTCGTTTTTCACATTGGTTTAGAAAAACCTGGTGGTTTAGAGGTTCCCGGGTTATTGTCACAACTTAAGAAATACGGGTGTTGACGATACATATAAAGTTCATCGGGTTTGAAATCAAATTTCTCTATTTTTATGCCCTTTCCCTTATTGTTCTCTTTTGCCTTATTAAATTGTGTTGGGGTAATTTCTATAACATCATCGGAATCCTTGTCGGGATCCGATTCATCGGAGAATTGGTAATCCTCCCAATACTTTGCTTCCTTGGCGGAAACACCATTGACCATAATTAACTTTGGTCGGTTGGTTGAGGATTTTCTTCTACTTAACCATTTTATTATTTCCCCCACTGGTTCTATTTCTTCTTCCGGTTCCGATTCTTCTTCCGGTTCCGATTCTTCTTCCGGTTCCGACTCTTCTTCCGGTTCCGACTCGGGAACTTGTGAATCAGTCCACGAATCATTCCAATTTACATTTGACTCTTCATTATTATTAGGTGAGTCAATGGGACTTGTTCTAGAGGTAGACATCTATCACATAATATCAAACACGTTAAGAGATTAATATATCACATAATATTCACATGTTAAAATATATAGTTTCTAACAAAATTTGTTAAGCAATCATTTTTCAAGTAAACACGGTCGAAGTCCAGACTCACTAATGCATCCTAACAAACTCGATAAGACACACTAATGCAAAATTCCGGTTCTCTAAGACCAACGCTCGGATACCAACTGAAATGTCCCGTTCTTATTGATTAAAAACGTTCCATATTAATTGATTTCGTTGCGAGGTTTTGACCTCTATATGAGACGTTTTTCAAAGACTGCATTCATTTTAAAACAAACCATAACCTTTATTTCATCAATAAAGGTTTAAAAAGCTTTACGTAGATTATCAAATAATGATAATCTAAAATATCCTGTTTACACACGACTATTACATAATGGTTTACAATACAAATATGTTACAACAAAATAAGTTTCTTGAATGCAGTTTTTACACAATATCATACAAGCATGGACTCCAAATCTTGTCCTTATTTAAGTATGCGACAGCGGAAGCTCTTAATAATCACCTGAGAATAAACATGCTTAAAACGTCAACAAAAATTGTTGGTGAGTTATAGGTTTAACCTATATATATCAAATCGTAACAATTGACCATAAGATTTCATATTTTAATATACATCCCATACATAGAGATAAAAATCATTCATATGGTGAACACCTGGTAACCGACATTAACAAGATGCATATATAAGAATATCCCCATCATTTCGGGACACCCTTCGGATATGATATAAATTTCGAAGTACTAAAGCATCCGGTACTTTGGATGGGGTTTGTTAGGCCCAATAGATCTATCTTTAGGATTCGCGTCAATTAGGGTGTCTGTTCCCTAATTCTTAGATTACCAGACTTAATAAATATGTACATATATATCAAAGTATGTTCAAAATATATTTACAACACTTTTAATACATTTTGATATTTTAAGTTCATTAAGTCAGCTGTCCTCGTTAGTAACCTACAACTAGTTATCCAACGTTAGATGTACAGAAAAAAATTGATATATATTATCTTGAATCAATCCACGACCCAGTGTATACACATCTCAGGCTAGATCACAACTCAAAGTATATATATTTTTGGAATCAACTTCAACCCTGTATAGCTAACTCCCACATTACTGCATATAGAGTGTCTATGATTGTTCCAAATAATATATACACATGGGTCGATATGATATGTCAAAACATTTGCATACGTGTCTATGGTATCCCAAGATTACATAATATATTAGAATATATGTATAATACAATATAAGTTAGCTAGGATATGATTAATATAGATTTGTTACCAATTTTCACGTTGCTACAACAAGAAAAATTATCCAATCTTGTTTTACCCATAACTTCTTCATTTTAAATCCGTTTTGAGTGAATAAAATTGCTATGGTTTCATATTGAACTCTATTTTATGAATCTAAACAGAAAAAGTATAGGTTTATAGTCGGAAATATAAGTTACAAGTCATTTTTGTAAAGGTAGTCATTTCAGTCGAAAGAACGACGTCTAGATGACCATTTTAGAAAACATACTTCCACTTTGAGTTTAACCATGATTTTTGGATATAGTTTCATGTTCATAAGAAAAATCATTTTCCCAGAAGAACAACTTTTAAATCAAAGTTTATCATAGTTTTTAATTAACTAACCCAAAACAGCCCGCTGTGTTACTACGACGGCGTAAATCCGATTTTACGGTGTTTTTCGTGTTTCCAGGTTTTAAATCATTAAGTTAGCATATAATATAGATATAGAACATGTGTTTAGTTGATTTTAAAAGTCAAGTTATAAGGATTAACTTTTGTTTGCGAACAAGTTTAGAATTAACTAAACTATGTTCTAGTGATTACAAGTTTAAACCTTCGAATAAGATAGCTTTATATGTACGAATCGAATGATGTTATGAACATCATTACTACCTCAAGTTTTCTGGATAAAGCTACTGGAAATGAGAAAAATGGATCTAGCTTCAAAGGATCCTTGGATGGCTTGAAAGTTCTTGAAGCAGAATCATGACACGAAAACAGTTCAAGTAAGATTTTCACTCGAAATAAGATTGTTATAGTTATAGAAATTGAATCAAAGTTTGAATATGAGTATTACCTTGTATTAGAAAGATATCTTACTGTAAATAAGAAATATTTCTTGAGGTTGGATGATCACTCTACAAGATTGGAAGTAAGCTAGCAAACTTGGAAGTATTCTTGATTTTATGAAACTAGAACTTATAGAATTTATGAAGAACACTTAGAAGTTGAAGATAGAACTTGAGAGAGATCAATTAGATGAAGAAAATTGAAGAATGAAAGTGTTTGTAGGTATTTTTGGTCGTTAGTGTATGGATTAGATATAAAGGATATGTAATTTTGTTTTCATGTAAATAAGTCATGAATGATTACTCATATTTTTGTAATTTTATGAGATATTTCATGCTAGTTGCCAAATGATGGTTCCCACATGTGTTAGGTGACTCACATGGGCTGCTAATAGCTGATTATTGGAGTGTATATACCAATAGTACATACATCTAAAAGCTGTGTATTGTACGAGTACGAATACGGGTGCATACGAGTAGAATTGTTGATGAAACTGAACGAGGATGTAATTATAAGCATTTTTGTTAAGTAGAAGTATTTTGATAAGTGTCTTGAAGTCTTTCAAAAGTGTATGAATACATATTAAAACACTACATGTATATACATTTTAACTGAGTCGTTAAGTCATCGTTAGTCGTTACATGTAAGTGTTGTTTTGAAACCTTTAGGTTAACGATCTTGTTAAATGTTGTTAACCCAATGTTTATAATATCAAATGAGATTTTAAATTATTATATTATCATGATATTATGATGTACGAATATCTCTTAATATGATATATATACATTAAATGTCGTTACAACGATAATCGTTACATATATGTCTCGTTTCAAATCATTAAGTTAGTAGTCTTGTTTTTACATATGTAGTTCATTATTAATATACTTAATGATATGTTTACTTATTATAATATCATGTTAACTATATATATAACCATATATATGTCATCGTATAGTTATTACAAGTTTTAACGTTCGTGAATCACCGGTCAACTTGGGTGGTCAATTGTCTATATGAAACCTATTTCAATTAATCAAGTCTTAACAAGTTTGATTGCTTAACATGTTGGAAACACTTAATCATGTAAATAAAAATTTCATTTAAAATATATATAAATATGAAAAAGTTCGGGTCACTACATATAATATAATGATACTTGATCAACGTGATTATATTACAGTAAGTCATGCTGAGTTTCTAAATGGAACGTGATGATTCACAGATCAAAACGTCATCATGTGCTATGTTACACGACTCTTGTATTCTCTTTAACCTCTAAAATATCAAAAAAATATTTCTTGATGATTCGGCCATTTCCGAGGTATTCTAGTAATTTGACAAGTCAAGATCGTGCCATTACAATTTCCTTCTTAGAACATTAACAATGTTCATTCCGAAATTCATATATGCGAATTCTGGACCATTACAAGCGGTGCTTAATCGCAAGAAGAAGAAACGAAAGGACAAAACTCCGAAATAAAAATTGGGGTATAAATCGCAGCAAATAAAAGAGAGCATTAATTGGGGATGACAATGATTATAGAAGACAGAAGCAGGGACATCAAAATATAAGGGAAGATATAAAACCCAACAACAACCCAGAAACTATAAACCGTATATATCGATGCATATAGCAATATAAAGACACGGGAGAACTAAAAACACTATAAAACCAAGAGTATAGTAGAAGTAAATAGATTCTTCTGGAGGTAGATGAAAAAGAAGAACGACAGATATGAAAGTGAGGAGTATATCGAGAATCAGCACTGGATGAAGCATATTGACGAATAATTTTAAAGTAAGAATTGAGGGAGAAAGAATAGAAGGTGTGAATTAAAAGGAAACAAGGAGGTGGATTTATAGTGAAATATCCGACAGAAAAATCGAGATGAATCATCGCATTAAATCGAAGAGGATCATAATTTCCTTAATCACCGAAGAATCAAATCCTATATAGATTACAAAGATTTTCTTTAATCCGGAGATCAACCGTGATGACGTCAAAAGATAAGATGAATCCCTATTTTCTCATTTCACTCTTTTACGATAGCTTCACTCATACGTTTCGAGTAATCGAATTATTTTATCCATATTTCTCAATCATGATAAAACCCTATGAATCAACTTATATTCGTCATAATAACATTCTTATTGTTAGCCATGACGACCTCGATCAAATTTCGGGACGGATTTTCTTTAACGGGTAGGTACTGTGACGACCCGGAAATTTCCGACCAAATTTAAACTTAACCTTTATATGTTTTCGACACGATAAGCAGAATTTGTAATGTTGAATCTCAAAAAGTTTGGAACTACATTCATGTAATCAATTACCCTTTGACCGTGTTCGACGATTCACGAACAATTATGAGTATATAGATATGTATATATAATATATAATATTAACTGAAAACATTAACAAAGTATTAGATATATGATACTTTACATGAACGTATTTGTTTCGATATATTTATCGACAGAATTAAGAGATAATATCAAATGATTGAATTATCAGATACATTATGATATGATTACGGGCCTATGTTATGAGGTCCACTGTGATTTAAGAAATCTATTCTTTTTGACAACATTCGAAAAATGGTAAAGTGATTTATAAATAAGAACAAATGTGTCAATTAACGGGAACTAGACAAGGGTTAGTGGAAATTCCTGTTTAATTTCCAAGGCATGTTTTATAATATTTTCCTCGTGACCTTGATAAGATAACTATGTTAACTTTCATTTTATTTAATATGAAAATAAGAACGTGGAGTGTAAATAACTTAGATGTTGGATATCGACAAGTTAAGTAACTCGACATTTTTCATTAAGATGATTTCATACGTTTATTTAACCTTTGGACTTTATCACATGCTTCACCAATAGACTGTAATTTAAAAACTTGAAACTTATTATGAATATATATAATTCTACTTTTCTAAAATGTTTTATGATATAACGATTTCTATTATTTTAACCTTTTAACAAAATGATTCTTAAATATATTTAGTTTTGGAAAACAAAATTATCATATTTATTTGATTTAATTTCAAAAGTACAAAAAACGTTTTCAGTTTAAAAAGAACTTTATTATTAAAATGTATATATCTTTTATAAATATCTAGAACCACTTTTGACAACTCATTACTTAACCAGTATGATAAAGATAACGATATTTATATTTTATTTTATTAAATATATATAACGATTTAAATTAATATTATATATATTTATACGTGTATTATACGTATATAGTTTTATACTTTTACTATACTTTAACTTTACCTTTACTTTACTTTTACTTTACTTTAACTTTAATAATTCATACTTTAATAATTCACTTTAATAATTCATACTTTAATAATTTACTTTAATAATTCACTTTAATAATTCATACTTTAATAATTCACTTTAATAATTCACTTTAATAATTCATACTTTAATAATTCACTTTAATAATTCAAACTTTAATAATTCATACTTTAATAATTCACTTTAATAATTCAAAAATCTATTATAAATAGAATTGAATAGGTTTCATTATTTCATAGAAACTTGAAAATATATTTCTCTAAACTCTCTCAATCGAATTACATATATATATTTTCTTTGTATTATTTCAAGATATTATTAGTATACATAAAATACTACGACGGAGTTATACTCAGACGATTTCAAAATAAGTTTTCAAACGGGATAGAGCTAAGGAAATTATGGGTTATAGCTATGGAGGTTATGGGTATTGATCGAGGGTATTGCTCGTGAGGTCAACCTAACGTTTATCATTTTTGTTGCGTCTACGTACTTTCCTGCAATATTGAATCACAATATTGATACATTCGTGAATCCGAGACAAACCCTGCACTTGTTCAGTGCCGTCATATACATAATTGCTACGAAATACAGTATTGTGAGTTTCATTTGCTCCCTTATATATATATTTGTGGGACTAAGAATACATGCGCTGTTTTTATAAATGTTTTACGAAATAGGCACAAGTACTAAAACTAATTCTACGTGGGTTTAAACCAGAAATATACCCTTAGCTTGGTAACATTAAACTACTTGTCTATGTACGGTAGGCGCGAATCCTAAAGATAGATCTATTGGGCCTGACAAACCTTATCCTGACTATGGGATGCTTTAGTACTTCGAGGTTATTTTAAACACACCTGATCTGGTGTACTTCAGAGGGTAAAACATGAATGTTAAGGCTTGTTACCGGGTGCCTACAACTTATAGAATACTGATAAGGCTAAAAAGGAACATATATTTCATAGCAAAATCCCCCAAGAAAGACAAGATTTTAGTTGCAATTGTTCCATTTTCAAGTAATATTCGTTTATTTTAAATAAGTGCGAAGACAAAAGGCGAAAACGACGAATTGAAGACATAAAGGTCCAAAAAGCTCAAAAGTACAAGATACAATCAAAAAGGTTCAAATTATTGATGAGGAACGTCTAAAAATGACAAGAGTACAAGTTACAAAACGCAAAGTACAAAATATAAAATTGTACGCAAGGACGTTCGAAAATCCGGAACCGGGACCAGAGTCAACTCTCAACGCTCGACGCAACGGTGTAAAAATTACGAGTCAACTATGCACAAGAATAAAATATAATATTTAAATAATTCATAATAAGAATAATATTAAATAATAAAAAGTTGTTAATTGAGCATAGTTCAGGGGTCATAAGTGAAAATTCAATTTCTAAATTCGCCTATAAAAGGCTTTGTAATCATAATGTAAAAACACACCTTTTTCTATCTTTTTCTTATTTATCAATATCAATTATCAATATCTATATTCTATATCTCTATCATAATGTTAACTTAATAAGATATAACAATAATCTTAATTTTAATTTTAAATTATGATAATAATAAGATTTATGATAGAGATCGTTTGAGTGTGTAAGTCGAAATTCTGTCCGTGTAACGCTACGCTATTTTTAATCATTGTAAGTTATGTTCAACCTTTTTACATTAATGTATCGTAACTAAGTTATTATTATGCTTATTTGAGCCGAAGTAATCGTGATATTGGGCTAAAATATTAAGAAGGGGTTATTGAACTTTGGACCATAATTAAGGTTTGGGCAAAAGACCGACACTTGTGGAAATTGAACTATTGACTATTAATAGATGGGGGGTATTGTCTAATTGAGTGACAACTCATTGGAGTCTGTCGAACCTATCTTCAAATTAATTAACCTAATAATTAATAATGATTATGGTTGTCCTATTTAGTGATGTTCATATGGAATCTGTTATAATCATTTAATTAATCAATTGGGTTGGGTAATTGATTATTCATTCTGATCAAGTGGATGAATTAATATTCATAAACTAATTAAAACAGGGGTGGATTACATACAGTGATAACTGGTGTAATTGTTGACAGAAGTGATAACTGCGTCACAGTTTAAATCCTTAATCAGTTGGAATATTTGACTTCGGGTATAAGGGTAATTTGACGAGGATACTCGCACTTTATTTTTATGACCGATGGACTATTATGGACAAAAACCAGATAGACGTATCAAATAAACCAGGACAAAGGACAATTAACCCATGGTAATAAATTAAAATCAACACGTCAAACATCATGATTACGGAAGTTTAAATAAGCATAATTCTTTTATTATATTTCTCATCGTATCTTTATTTACTGTCATTTTATTACTCGCAATTTTATTTACTGTCATTTTATTTATTGTCATTATTTTACGCACTTTAATTATCGTCATTTATCTTTACGCTTAAAATATAGAATCGACAAACCGGTCATTAAACGGTAAAACCCCCCTTTTATAATAATATTACTACTTATATAATTATATATATTTTGTATAAATATAGTTAAAAATATAGTAAGTATCACCAGCTCCCTGTGGAACGAACCGGACTTACTAAAAACTACACTACTCTACGATTAGGTACACTGCCTATAGTGTTGTAGCAAGGTTTAGGTATATCCCATCCGTAAATTAATAAAACTTGTGTCATATTTTGTAGTATTTTGTATTAAAAATAATACTATTTCGTACCCTCACGCTACATCATCAAGTTTTTGGCGCCGCTGCCGGGGAGCGCTAAAACGCTATATTTTTAATTATAATAATATTGAAATAAAATATAATAATATAATAATATTGAAATAGAATATAATAATATAATAATATTGAAATAGAATATAATAATATAATAATATTTTAGAATATATTTTGAATCGTAAAAGTTTTAAAAAGTCGTATTTATTAAATAATTCAGGGGTATATTATGTAAACTGTAATTAATAATTTCTATCATGTCGCTTTCATGTGAATAGTAAATTAATTAATTTCTTTTTATTTACTATTCATGAATAGTAAATGAATTAAAAAAAAAGTTTTGAAAAAAAATAATAATTATAAAAAAAGTATTAATTTGTAAAAAAAATCATTTTTTAAAAAAAAAAAAAAAATTGTAAAAAAAAAAACGTTTTTTTTTTAGAAAAAAAATTCGTTTTTAAAAAAAAAAACGTAAAAAAAAAAAACAAAAACGTAAAAAAAAAAAAAAAAACGTAAAAAAAAAAAAATTATTAAAAAAAAAATATATATTTTTTAAGATTTTGTCTATAAAAAAAAATTGTTTTTTTTTAGTTTTATTACCTTTAGATTTTTAGACTATAGTCGCAACTTTTAGTATTAAGTTTAGTTTTGCCATAGTTATTTTTACTTCTAGAATTTTTAGGCTTTGCCGTAAAATCCCTTAAGTGCTTATTCCTTAGATTAAGTTTTAGGTGCTTTAGAATTTTACGACGCCGTATTTCGCACTACTTTCTTATTTTTATTTTTCGACGCCTATTTTTCGACCTTTTTATTTTTCGACCTTTTTCGACGCGCAATCTTTTTCTTTCTTATTTCTCGCCATTCTAGTTTTTAGGACTTAGATTTTTTTCTACTTCTTCTCTAAATTTCTTAAAATTACGAAAATTTATTTTAAGTGGTTAAATTGATAGACATCAAAATTTTCTGGTTCGTAGTAATAGTTGGATTTGTACGTGGACCGGGTTATTGGAGCCAAACAGTACTCAATTATATTGAGACCAAACGAATCCTGCCCCTCTGCTGCATCTTTTGGCTATTTGAAACGTGGGCAAAATCAGAAAAGTCTATTGATTGGACAACTTATATAAGTTTTTATTATTTTTATAACTAATAGGATATTCTGTGAATGCACCGAGCAAAACGTTCACCACCTTTCATACGTTCACCACCTGTAACTCGATCAAGACATCTAGCAAATATTGTCGCCGTTGATTTTTCTTTAGAATCGTCATCTAGTCGAACAAGAACTCCAACTCAAATTTCCGATAATCCATCTTTTGAACCCGACTTCACAATTAAGAACCCGGAGCATATTCAAGGACAATTCCAAGATCCTGAACCACTAATTATTCCTCCTGAGCCACAAACCATTAAATCAGAATCCTCTAGTGATTCGTATTCAACAAATTCAATTATGGAAGTAACGGAACCTCTAAGTATGGAAGATCGAATGAGAGCCACACGCACGGGCCAAGGTCACGCCATTATTAAGCCAGAAGTTAATGCGCCAGATTATGAAATCAAAGGACAAATTCTACACATGGTAACTAACCAATGCCAATTCAGTGGTGCACCGAATGAAGATCCTAACGAACACCTTCGTACGTTTAAAAGAATTTGTACACTATTCAAAATTCGAGAAGTGGAAGATGAGCAGATCTATCTCATGTTGTTTCCCTGGACTTTAAAGGGAGAAGCCAAAGATTGGTTAGAATCGTTACCTGAAGGGGCGATTGATACATGGGATGTTTTAGTTGAAAAATTTCTTAAACAATTCTTTCCGGCATCTAAAGCCGTGAGACTTCAAGGAGAAATTGTTACGTTCGCGCAAAAGCCAAATGAAACATTATATGAGGCGTGGACAAGATTCGGAAGGATGTTGAGAGGATGTCCTCAACACGGATTAGATACTTTTCAAATAGTGCAAATCTTCTATAAAGGCGTAAACATCGCTACACGAAAAGATATCGACATAACAGCTGGTGGTTCCATTATGAAGAAAACCGCAACTGAAGCTTACAAAATTATTGATAACACAACCTCCCACTCGCATGAGTGGCACCAAGAAAAAGATATTTTTCGTTCATCTAAAGTGGCTAGAGCCGATTCTAGCCATGACTTTGATTCCGTTTCCGCAAAAATAGATGCTTTCGAAAGACGAATGGAAAAGATGAATAAAGATATTCACGCAATACGAATCAGTTGTGAGCAATGCGGTGGACCACACTTAATGAAAGACTGTCACATTGAACAAACGATGGAACAACGTGAGAATGTTGTCTACATGAACCAAAGGCTGGAAAATAGTTATCAGAATAATTATCAACCGCCAAGGCCAAACTTCAATCGAAATCAAAACATTCTTTACAATCCAAAAGGACCCGACAATAACTCGTATAACCAACAAGGTCCGAATAACCAACCAACTCAAAACAACACTTTCAATCAACAAAGACCTGGCTTGTATAAACCACCACAACAAACCGACGAGAAGAAGTCAAATCTGGAAGAAGTGGTATTTAAGCTAGTTGAATCTCAAACACAATTTATTGAAACTCAAACCCAAACGAATGAGAGGTTTGAGCAGTCATTTAGAACTCAACAAGCTTCCATTTTGAATCTAGAAAAACAAGTAGGTACTCTTGTTAGATTGATGAGTGAAAGGGAACAAGGAAAGCTACCGAGTAATAATGAAGTAAATCCTCGGAATGAAAATGTTAACATGATATCAACAAATTCTGAAAAACCAATACCAGAAGATGGGAAAGTTTTAGATGTAAGTAACAATGAAGAAGTTACACCACCACCACCACCCAAGTATGTAAAGCCAGTGGTGGCACCATACAGACCACCCATCCCGTTTCCAAGAAAAGGAGTTGAGTATGAGCAAGTAATAGGTAATAAAGTTTGTGATACCTCTGGAAAGAAGAAGAAGAAGAATAAAAAAGTGCAAGAAACAAAAACAGTAGAAGTAAACCCGGTGAAGACAGTTCCACCAAATCCTCCACCTAGGGTAGGTGATCCGGGTGAATTTATTGTTCCTTGTCTACTTAGTGACTGTGTCATGTATGATGCACTAGCAGATTTAGGTTCAAGTGTGAGTGTTATGCCTCTTTCATTATATAAGAGATTAGGTGTAGGTGAGTTAACTCCAACGGATATGAGTGTTCGACTCCTTGATCAAACCATTAAGCACCCAGTTGGAATTGCTGACAACCTACCCGTTCAAGTAGGTAATTTAACCTTTCTAGTCGAATTCATTGTCATTGACATAGAAGAGGACTCAAACGTTCCTCTAATTTTAGGTCGACCATTCTTAGCGTCCACCGGGGCGTTATTTGATGTAAGAAAGGGTATAATGACACTTAGTAATGATGAGAAATCGATCACCTTTATGATTCGAAAGTCTAAATATCCACAAACCAAAACCGTTGAACCGACAAAAACGATTGGTAAGAACCATGTTGTTTTACCAACTCCAACGGTAATGCTTAACAATAATAGAACGCCTAAGTGTGGGGAAAATGAAGTAACACCTAATGATGACTTGATAATAAAGAACCCCATAGTTGATACGAAATTAAATAACCCCGTTATTAACAGTTCAATGAAGAAACTTTTTAAACGGGTTATTGATGCTAAAAGTAAGGGAAACTTTAGGTTATATAACCGGTTAGTATCCAATCTGTCGCCTAAAGAAAAGGCGAAGCTAGTTGAATTTGTGGATATTACGGAAAAAGCTGGTCACTGGCTTAAAGCAAAAGTCACAGATATGCAAGTTGATTATGGACCAAGAGAAATTAACGATGAAGTTAATCACAATTTTGACACCACGGCTACCTAAGTGTGGGGAGATTCAAATGTTCTAAAAAAAAATTCTATCTAGAGTTAGTTGTTCTGTTCTCGTGTAGTTCCGAGAATGGAACCCGATTGGTCTTTTCCGCTAGCAGACACTAAAGAACTAGTTTTCTCCCCCCATTCTGAATTTTTTTTGTTTTTTAGGTTTTATATGAAATTAATACGTTTTCTTTTTAAGTTTTGTGTGAATTTAAAAACAAAAATTTACTTTATTTCATTAAGTTGAAAAAAAATGATTTCTAAAATTCGTCGTGAGTTGAAGACTAGGCCGTTGAGCCGAAATTACTTTACCCGAGAGCGGGGCGAAAAATTTTTTCATCATTATTTTTAATTTTATTGATTTAAAGTATGCCAAAAAAAAAATATATTTGATTTTATAAATTTTTGAACGTGGGGTAATATACCCAACTTTAAAAATATGTATATATGTTCGTATTTTATCATGTAAACAACAGGGTAAAACAACGCACTTTCAAAGACTAACATTAAGTTCAGCAAAAGGTACTGATTTTGACGACAAGATGCAAAACAACAAATGTGATATAATAAATGAAGGAATGAACGATGAGGCGCGCCATCTATCATTCGACGAGCTTTGTAATTACAAACTGGGTATTTTTAATCACTTTTCTACACTAATCACCCTCATGAATTAATAATTATAGTCTGATTTCATGCAAATGAGGGCATTGCATGATCTCAAGTGTGGGGAAGGGTTATAAATTCTCTCGGGTTTATACTTGGCTTATTTTCTAAATATTATGAAAATTTTAAAATTTTTTAACTAAATGAATTCAAAATCATGTTTATACATATTTATGAACGATAAAACTAGGTGTTAATGCCGAAATTATCGTTACCTCGGAAAGGACATAAATTGAGAAACAACCTAAAATGCTTGAATTCATTTAAAATGGAATAAAGGAGAATAAAAAGGCAAAGAAAGAAACTAAGTGTGGGGAGAATGTACCAAGTTATTCAATTAAAAATTATCTATCACATATCTTTGTACAAGATTATTGCAGGTACTTTTGTTTTGGATGATACTAATCAGTTTTACCCGGTTTACTGTAATATATTTGAAAGAAAGATGGATCTACACGATGAATCAATTCCATCATTAAAAGGAAGTAAAGTCTTCCGAAAAAGACACGCGCTTCTTGATTTAGGTCAAGAAGTTGTCGTCCAGACCAGCTGTAGGTTGACGAAAAATCTAGAAAAGTCATCTCTAAAATCAGCAGGAAATCCACGGACCTCAGCATCAAACAGGGTCGCCAAGTGGTCAGATTTATCCTAACCATGAGAAGGATTTATCTCGTACAATGGGGAGGCACCGTGCAAATTAGCTTGATAAGACTAATGAATCAGATCCCCAGAAAGGATAATCTCCTTAAAGATTAAAAATCAGCTTTTAAGACTGATATTACTCAATCCTTGAGATTGACCTTAAAGATTGAGAATTCAAACTCATGGAATTCAATGATATCTAAACTCGAGCTTGAACGAGAAAATATTTTGATCAAAAATACAAACCGATTTGTTTTCTGAAAACCCATTTTCAATGCGTTCATTACCATTGAACGTAAAATCCTAGGAATTCACCTGGAATTCATTAGGTCACCTGAACCAAATCGGGTGTCAACCGTAAGAACGGTGGTTGCATAGCATGGTCGGAGACAGGACCTTGTGCCAGACCGAAAAATCATAGGATGATCTTTACTATCGCTCCTACCAAGGATAGTTCTAGCATCCGACACATTAAAAGACCATAATCATCTGCATGTCACGGGACATTGCCTTAACAGTTTCTTGTTCATCGCTTTCCTTTACAACCGGACGGTAGTTTACCGAAAGATAATATACGGAACAAGTAAACTGGATGTGTACTTTCCGATACCGGGATAGCAGTGGATTACACGAACCTAAAAGTTTTAGCCAAAATATTGATCCACAAATATATTTTGCAACACCGATGATGGATCAAATCAGAAAACTTGTCTAGGGTAAAATCTAGCTTGAATTTTCAAAAGATCAAATGTTTTCATAAAGATCCAATTTCCTTAAAGGATCTAAATTTTTATAGTCATGTGGGACTGTAAACCGCCTTTCAAATGTGCACTTTGCTTTGGAAACCGAAAGTAAATCGGCTATTTGATTGCAAGTGTCGTTGTCCTAAACCCAAGGCAACTGTGGATGACACACCCACCTTTAACCATATCGTTACTATCATTGTTTATACCGCTCTATCAAAATCACTGATGTACAAAGTGTGAAGAATAAAGAAGTGATTCGTGTGATGTATTATATTATTTCAAGACTGTATTGCTTGAGGACAAGCAACGCTCAAGTGTGGGGATATTGATAAGGCTAAAAAGGAACATATATTTCATAGCAAAATCCCCCAAGAAAGACAAGATTTTAGTTGCAATTGTTCCATTTTCAAGTAATATTCGTTTATTTTAAATAAGTGCGAAGACAAAAGGCGAAAACGACGAATTGAAGACACAAAGGTCCAAAAAGCTCAAAAGTACAAGATACAATCAAAAAGGTTCAAATTATTGATGAGGAACGTCTAAAAATGACAAGAGTACAAGTTACAAAACGCAAAGTACAAAATATAAAATTGTACGCAAGGACGTTCGAAAATCCGGAACCGGGACCAGAGTCAACTCTCAACGCTCGACGCAACGGTGTAAAAATTACGAGTCAACTATGCACAAGAATAAAATATAATATTTAAATAATTCATAATAAGAATAATATTAAATAATAAAAAGTTGTTAATTGAGCATAGTTCAGGGGTCATAAGTGAAAATTCAATTTCTAAATTCGCCTATAAAAGGCTTTGTAATCGTAATGTAAAAACACACCTTTTTCTATCTTTTTCTTATTTATCAATATCAATTATCAATATCTATATTCTATATCTCTATCATAATGTTAACTTAATAAGATATAACAATAATCTTAATTTTAATTTTAAATTATGATAATAATAAGATTTATGATAGAGATCGTTTGAGTGTGTAAGTCGAAATTCTGTCCGTGTAACGCTACGCTATTTTTAATCATTGTAAGTTATGTTCAACCTTTTTACATTAATGTATCGTAACTAAGTTATTATTATGCTTATTTGAGCCGAAGTAATCGTGATGTTGGGCTAAAATATTAAGAAGGGGTTATTGAACTTTGGACCATAATTAAGGTTTGGGCAAAAGACCGACACTTGTGGAAATTGAACTATTGACTATTAATAGATGGGGGGTATTGTCTAATTGAGTGACAACTCATTGGAGTCTGTCGAACCTATCTTCAAATTAATTAACCTAATAATTAATAATGATTATGGTTGTCCTATTTAGTGATGTTCATATGGAATCTGTTATAATCATTTAATTAATCAATTGGGTTGGGTAATTGATTATTCATTCTGATCAAGTGGATGAATTAATATTCATAAACTAATTAAAACAGGGGTGGATTACATACAGTGATAACTGGTGTAATTGTTGACAGAAGTGATAACTGCGTCACAGTTTAAATCCTTAATCAGTTGGAATATTTGACTTCGGGTATAAGGGTAATTTGACGAGGATACTCGCACTTTATTTTTATGACCGATGGACTATTATGGACAAAAACCAGATAGACGTATCAAATAAACCAGGACAAAGGACAATTAACCCATGGTAATAAATTAAAATCAACACGTCAAACATCATGATTACGGAAGTTTAAATAAGCATAATTCTTTTATTATATTTCTCATCGTATCTTTATTTACTGTCATTTTATTACTCGCAATTTTATTTACTGTCATTTTATTTATTGTCATTATTTTACGCACTTTAATTATCGTCATTTATCTTTACGCTTAAAATATAGAATCTACAAACCGGTCATTAAACGGTAAAACCCCCCTTTTATAATAATATTACTACTTATATAATTATATATATTTTGTATAAATATAGTTAAAAATATAGTAAGTATCACCAGCTCCCTGTGGAACGAACCGGACTTACTAAAAACTACACTACTCTACGATTAGGTACACTGCCTATAGTGTTGTAGCAAGGTTTAGGTATATCCCATCCGTAAATTAATAAAACTTGTGTCATATTTTGTAGTATTTTTTATTAAAAATAATACTATTTCGTACCCTCACGCTACATCATCAAATACTTTTAAACACTTGCGAGTGTACGGATATTTATGGAAACTGAAATCTTGTGGTCTATTACTATTACGGAAATGATTGATTATGATAAACTAATGAACTCACCAACATTTTGGTTGACACTTTAAAGCATGTTTATTCTCAGGTATTAAAGAAATCTTCCGCTGTGCATTAGCTCATTTTAAGGATATTACCTGGAGTCATTCATGACATACTTTGAAAGACGTTGCATTCGAGTCGTTGAGTTCATCAAGATTAATATTAAGTCAATTATAGTTGGATGTAATATGAAATGGTATGCATGCCGTCAATTTTTTATGTAAAGAAAGTTTGTCTTTTAAAAACGAATGCAATGTTTGTAAAACGTATCATATAGAGGTCAAATACCTCGCGATGTAGGCGGAAAAACGATCGACAAAAATAACATTCAAGATAATATTGTTGGTGAAGAATATGAACGTTTTTTTTTCATGTTTTGTGAAGTAAAATTTAGCCCAATTTAGAGTTTAGGGTTTAGGGTTTAGGGTTTGGTGTTTTGGGTTCATAAACCCAAAACACCAAACCCTAAACCCTAAACTCTAAACCGTTCGTGTTAAAAACTCAATCTAAATCCTAAATCTAAACCCTAAATCTAAACCTTAAACCCTAAATTTCTAAACCCTAATATCTAAACCCTAATATCTAAACCCCAATAGCTAAAACCTCAACATACGCTCGAAAAACACGATAATTGTTATATATTACTTCTTCGAGCGTTTTTCCGCCAAAATAAAAACATTTATCACAAAGTGTCTCTACTAAATGTTCATATTTTCATCCCATCTATAATGTTCGTGAACAAGGTTTTTTCAAAAAACGAAAAAAAAAAAGTTTTTGCTTCCCCCCGCTTCCCCCCGATTGGTTACTTCACACTTGATCCTACCAATATATATATATATATATATATATATATATATATATATATATATATATATATATATATATATATATATATATATATATATATATATATATGTATATATATCTTGTTGGTTTTTCTTCCTCACTCTCGAATAGGAGAACTTGGTTCGTTCAATTCATATATATATACCTATTCATAAAAAGAGGGGTTTAATTACCGTAGCAGGGATATAATGGTAATTTCACTGGTCATTCTCGCAAGAAAATATCTTTCTACAGTCGGCTTCCATCTTTTACTCAGCAACCCTTTCTCTTGCCATGTGGTATAATCTCAGTGGCTGAAATTTCTGTTCTAACACGTGGCACAATTAATCTGCATGCACACTCAACTGAATCGCTTGTTATCCCATAGTAACACGTCGCCATTATCAAAAGGTTGTTAATCTTTTCATCGAATTAAGAAGTAAATTAGGGTTTTGGTTTCAGCAAGTTAGGGTTTTTATCTAAGGGTTAGGTGGGAAAATAAAAAACTCAAAAATGGGGTTTAGTTCATTTAGTTGTAAATCTTATCTAGAACTTTAAATGATTTCTTGAATTCATAAAGTGAATGAGAAACTACTCCGTATCTTTTATTTGGATGTTAGTGAAGTTATATAGTATTATGTGAATTGTGGTTTTAAGTTTGTTGTTATTTGTCAAATTGGGTAGATTTCTTATCTTTCAATTTGTTTTATATTTGTTGGAAGCTTCGACGAGCTCAATACACCCACTATAGAGGACCTAGACTATACTAGATTCACTACACCAACACTTTGACGTTAGTTAGCCTTTAATTTTATGAATTCTTAGTGCACAATGTACTTAGGCGACAGTGTCGACCATATATCTTTAGGCGGTATAACCGACCATATATTACTTAGGCGGCAGAGCCGACCATATAATAAGAACAACAAAAGTGCACTAAGAACTTAAACACAAACTAAGGCTTAATCGGGAAACTTAACAAAGAACACTTTTATTAATACAAAATGTAATTACAATATTACTCACTCACCACACTTTCTTTCTACTCGCTACTTGTAAGCGTTCTTTCTCTATCTCACTCTTTTCTCACTTCTTCGCAACTCTCACACCTTACAAATGAAATCTCCCCCCATATTTATACTACTCCATGGAACATTCTAGAACCTAGATATTTCCATGGATATATAAATATCTAGATATTTCTACAACCTACAAATATCTAGATTTTTCTTTTACATTTCAATTTCTAGATTTTTCTCTCATATTCTAATATCTAGATATTTTCTTATACATATTAATATCTAGATATTTTACCCATATACATTTACTAATTCCATATTATTCTAAATTTGCATTGTATTTTAACAATATTTGTGTAATTAGGTTGCTATTAGTTATTGTTCTGTGCTTACCAAATTAGTATTAAGGTTAGTATACCCTCATTCAGATTTAGGACTAATTTCGTTGCTATAGCTTCAACTATGTACTTCATTCGAATAGTAGTGATCTCCGTGTATGTTACAGGTGGATAATAATTAATTTTTTATGTTGTTTTCTCGTTGCAGTTGCCTAATCAAACAGGGATACTCAGGAACTCGGAAGGTATTCAGCTGGTATCGGTTGCCAAACGACTGTGACGGAGGAATGAAGTTTTTCAGGTAATGAAAACGGAGTTGCAAGTGGTTACCGGAACCATATATTATCAGAGAATTGAAGTGGGAACGTTGTCAAAACCTGTTTTGCGACGTCTACAGGTTAGTATTTCATTTTTCATTTGAGTTATGTAGATTTAGACAAAGGATACTATCATTTTTCTAAAACATTGTTCTTATGATTTGTTTCCTTTTCGTTTCTCTTGCACTCTTCATATTTTGGGTTGCAGGTGTTTTTGTTTTTCTTTCACATCATTCTAGCTTTTTGATTTTGTTATAGTAGGATTGGTAGCATTAACTAATAAGTATATTCGTGTATGGAAGCTGTTGTTTTGTTTTCATTCATGTGATTTGTCTCTCATGTGTGAGTTGTATTGTACATTCGTGAATCTTCATTTTTTGATACGGAGTAATAATCTGCTTTTCAAAAAAAAAAAAAAAAAAAAAAAAATTGGTTGTAATTCGTTCACATTTTTTTAGTATAACTTTATTTATATGATGTGCAGGCAATCTTTAAGCCTCCAATGCTGATTTGAGGTATTCTTATATGTTTCTTCCGGTAAGCGACTTTTTGTTCTTTTGTTGCTTGTTTTTGCTATATTGAGTGTCACGTGTGCGTGCAGTTCTCAAATATATCAACCACCTGGATTTGCTAGAAACCTCTATTGGACATTTAATGATGAGCCCCTATTTTAGCCTATGATGTCGCCAATAAAGTATTTACTGATTTGATTCTTCGGCCAACTACAGAGGATCCGAGGATCTGAAAAATACAGCCTTACATGTATATAATTTAACTACGTAGTAACTTTATTTCATTCGTATATGTCTTTATTGCATCAATTACTAATTATACATTTTTCCCACTTTACGTAGCATTTGTGGATTACTTTGGGACCCGACGCCGGAGACCTGATGTTGACTTCTCGGATCAGAAAAAACCGCCACTTTGCTGTTCCTTTTAGGTTGGATTGGGTTCCACAATAGAGTATTTGCATTTGCTCATAGGCTATAGATGGAAGGATTTTATTTGTATTAGATGTCGAAATTTCGTTAATAAAGTAGAAGCGGTAGTAAATTATTTTTACTAATCATTATTGGTTTTCGGAATTGTTAAAAACGAGGCTTGTGGGTGCAGATGGAAGAATTGTCGGGTAAGATTAGGATTTTCAGAAAGGGTACAAGGTTAGAATTTACTAATTTCTATTTTTTCTGAACTAGAGCGACGTACATGAATGCTTTATGTTTCGGATCTTGATATTATAAGTTGTGCGGCCGCAAGGCGTGTTTGTGGTCGTTATTCTTATTTTTTTATTAATTTTATAAACAATATTCACCGGTCAAAATCTTTTACAAAAAAAGTTGTGTACAAGGTTTATGTACATGTACATTCACATACGATTACAAACTAAAAAAACAGAAAAAACGAAAAAAACAGAAAAACAAACAGTAAAAAAAAACTGAAAAAAATACAAAAAAAAAAAGTTTGGGAAAAAGTTTATACCTAACTCGACGTTCTTTTTTTGTGTTTTCTTTTGGAACGATCTTGTATTTCCGGAACCGTTTCGATCGGAGTTTCCGACACCGTTTCTTGATAAATCAGAGTCATCGGGGTTTGAAAATTACGGAATTGTTGGGCTTCTTCATAGCGACGTTGTTGTTCCAAGTATAGTTGATGTTGTTGTTCGGGTGTCAAGATTCGGAATTGAGGCGCAATCAATGGAACTTGTTGATAGTTGTTCGGGTTTGATGAACCACCGCCCGTATAACTACCGTACCAATCGGGGGGGGGGGGGGGGGGGGGGGGGGGGGGGTATTGGGTCTTTGATTTGGGTTTGACATTTTTTTTGGAAAAAAAAGTTGGAAGAATGATGAAAATTGAAGAAGTTTGGAGAAGATGAAATATGATGAAGATGAATATAATTATGGAAGATATAGATATTAAATAGAATAAATAATTAAATTTTCGGAATTAAAAAAAAAGTGAAATTCAAACGGATATATATCCGTTGAATTCGGGAGCCAACCACACGCTGACACGCGTCCCTGACGAATCTCATCCCACCCGTCAAATTGCCGACTGACGCCCCCGCGCGTCAGAATCTGACGCCGCGTTATAGGCGTCAGGGGCGTCAGATTTGGCCAGCTCGTCTGACGCGATGCTTTCTGACGCCGCGTTAAAACCAGTCTAATGGGGTGCGTTTATGCATCCCTCCCTTTTTCTTACCTCGAACTCCGGTGGGAAAAAGAATTTAACATGGTTAACTCCTGGGATGTGGTGGTAAGTTCAAAGAGAGGCTCACAACTTGGAAATCAAGAATGTTATCCGTGGGTGGGCGATTGACACTGACAAAATCATTGTTAGGGAGTTTGCCATTGTACTACGTGGCTCTTTTCAATGCCCCAAATTAGGTCATCTCTTCCTTGGAATCGATCAGAAAGTTTCTTTGGAATACGCTTGACAAAAAAGGTGTACATTGGATTAGTTGGAACAAGGCATCGGCTTTAAGAAAGGATGGTGGCTTGGGAGTATGGAGTTTAAGAGCCAAGTATAAGCTTAGTATGTAAAGGATAGCAGCAGTTCAAGCACGAAAAGTATTGGAGCAGGGGCGGAACTTGAACCCGACCACCAAATGGGGCGGGTGCAAAAACTTATTAAATTTTCCAGTGATAGCTGTGGCAAACACTAATAAAAACCTTATTTTTTAGTTAAAAAAAAAAATTTAGTGTTAAATTTTTTATTTTTTGAAATCCATCTGGGGCGGGTGCCCCGTCCAGTCCTAACAATGTTCCCCCCTGCTTTGGAGCAAGATTATACGGTCGATATATGGCGAGGATGGATGTTTAAATGTTGATGAAGGAATACATAACCTTCTGCCAACATGGAGACAGATTAGAAAATCAGGAATTATTGCTAATAATTATGGCATTCCATTCACAGATTCTTTCAAGTTTAACATTGGTAACGGTTCATCGGTCAAGTCTTGGAATGCGAATAATTATTGTGGTGCCTTCACAGATTCATTCAAGTTTAAGATTGATAATGGTTCACCGGTCAAGTTTTGGACTGACCCGTGGATTACAAGTACTTCCAGCAACTTAGCACAAACTTTCCCTAGATTGTTTGTGCTTGAATCAAATCCAGAATCCCTGGTTTCGGACAGAGTTATAAATGAAACCACTGATCACATTGGCTTGTGCGGAAACTGGGATTGGGGATCAAATATACGGGGCAGATCACAAAATGAGTTGGAGTTACTTTCTAGTGTTATGTTTCTAGCAGCAGCACCCCAACTTTCTTCATCAACTGATCGTAGGTGTTGGACCATGGGGCCAAATGGAAGATTCACGGTTAGCCAACTCTCTTCCTTAATCGATAACAAATGGCTAGGTGCAAGCGCTAATTTGACCTCACGTAATTGGCTATCCTCTATTCCAAAGAAAGTAAATGTGTTTCTTCGGAGGTTGATCTAGATGGCTTGCCAGTTAGAACCAATCTGATGGAACAGGTGTGGCGCTGGTTTCAAGCAATTGCCCTTTTTGTGATTGCGCTCAAGAGGACAGGGATCATTTATTAGCAGACTGTAGATATAATTTACCACTTTGGAGAGGGCCTTTTGATTGGTGTCAGATTCAGGACCCAATTCCTATTGTTGTTACAAATGCGTACAACTCTGCTAATTACTGTTTTGGCTCGAAAGAAATAAATGAGGCTTGTTTGGCTTCCAGGTACGTGCTATTATAGATGGTACACAATTGGAGAAATAAATTTGTTCATCGCTCAGGAGAAAGGAGGAATCTGGTGTTAAAAGAAGATGCTCTAGCGAGTACAAAGACGTTAACTCAGCTTTGGATCTCTCGTAGATACCCAAGGATCGCAACTGCTTTGGACTCGTGGAGATCAAACAATGGAGGATAGGCGTTTTAATTTAATGGTGTTGTATCAGTAGACAGTAGTACAAGATTGAGAATCGGTCTGGGAAGAATTCTTTGAAAGAGACGGTTAATGGAAAATTGAAAAGGGCGGGTTCAGGTTAATTGTTGTGGTCCGTCTTATGTTCTTCGTTTGATTTCTTTCCTTGTATTTCCATGTTTTTTTCTTGGTTTTTGTTTGATTAATTTGTTTGTCGTTTTTTTTTGGGATATTAGGCAGGCTCGTTTATAGATAGTTTTTTGTGTAGATTGTTGTTTGTTAGTTGCGAGTTTCCCCATTTTCCTCTTATTATTTGTGTTCTCTATTGAGGGCGTTTCCCTTTGGAAAACGACCTCGTTTCTATATGAATATTCGTTTTTTCGCCCAAAAAAAAAAAAAAAAAATTCAGTAGATGATGGCTTTGTAAAACTCTAATTAGATACGCTCCTTGTCTAACCAAATAGTATTGTACTGATCTTTTGGCGCATGAGTAAAATATGTTCTATCCATTTTGCCACATCTAGTCGATATGCCACATTTAAAGGACACGTGAGCTATTAACTAATGATTTTCATATGATCAAACTTTCTTCCGCAGGGGTGCAGCTGCTTTCCATGGGGTCGAAAGTAATTTTCTGGCTAGCAGTTATAAGCAGTCTCTTATTGTCCTCATCAGTCCCATTCATGCTTGATTTGTTGGATGAAGATTACAAAAAATCATATAGAAAGATTCGGGTCAATATTTGTTCATCTTACCGGGTCGACAACTTGAGGAATTTATACAAGTTCAAAGAAGGTACACCGGAGCAAACAGTAAATAACATATTTGATCAACAAGTAATTACCATTACTCAAACATTTTTATTTTTACTTATGTACATGTACAATAACACATGTTTGATCAGCAAATGTTCATCCATATGTAAAATTTGTACCATTGAAGTGTGCTCATAATTCTGATAATCCGATATAGCGTGAAGTTGATGATGGTTGTCGTATGCATCTTGCCTTAACAGCCAAGGTTTTTACAGTCCTGGGACATGGATCTCCAAATACAGAATTAGAGACTTCTATTTTGCAGCTATTTTTGCCTTCGCAAGCCTGTTGTCAACAATTCACATGACAAATAACAAGCATGCTTAATAGTAATCGATTAATTGCAGAGGTGGAAAGATGGGTCAAGTAACGGGTCAAACAAGTAATTTTTGTACGGATCAATTGGGGTTGGAGTGACTTGAAACACATTGTTCGCCCAAACCTTTTATTGACAATTAGTATGTTAATTACGGTTACACAGCTACATTATCCAACAATCAACTATTTATTAATGAAAAGATTTTGACTATTTTGTGAGTTGCTAGTAAGCTAAGTTCTTTTTTTCACCTATTTGGTCAATTTGATGTTAAACACAGCCGAGTTGATACGTTCATAAGAAAATGATATAAAATCATTATGAATAAACTGATTGACGGATGGCTCTATGATATGCAAGGCTTTAAAAATCGCCACTCAGAGTATACTTGGTCGGGACCTTTTAGGGACTACTCGGCAACTCGGGGAGTCCGATGTTGACCAAGTTTGACTTTGACTGATTTTGACCAAGTTTTGACCAGTTTTCCGACTAATCCCGACTTTTGACCGGATTTTGTCCAATATTCCAAATAATTCTGAGTTTTGGCCAAGTTTGACCGGTTTTGAGCAAGTTTGACTAAGTTTGACCAAGAACTCAACGAGTAATTCCGAGTTCTGTAACACTGAAGATAAGTGAAACTGCAAATATGTGAATATATCGTACCTTAGACAAGATCGACGATGAAGTTGGTGCATGGCAGTTGCCTGTGGAGAATGTTTGGCAGCTGCCTTGGGGTGTTCCATAGCTAGCAAAATCTATGGATGCAATTGTATAACCGTCATCACAATGCAATTCCATTACTGGTTTCATCTGATCCGTTGACAGCTCACCGCTGATGTAACTTGGATGGGACCACATATGAACAGGTGGATAGTAATCCTCTGACACGTGAGAGCAAACAGTTCCGACAGAAACTGTCTTGGCAGAAATTTTAAATGGGTTGCCTCCTGTTTCCTCAAACAAAACAAGTAGATTGTGTGATGGCTTTAACCATGATCTTGGTACATGGTACCTGTTTTAATCAAAATCGTCAGGTCAAATCTGCAAACCACTTGTACTAAAGTTCTATAACGAGTTTTAGTTGGATTCAATAGTAAATCATAATGCCATTCACTTATTAAGTGGGGTGTTCAATACTCGATACAGGTTCAGGTTTAAAAAAAAAAAAAAAACATTTTTGTCCAAAACATGTTTCATACATAATGATTGAACAAGTTATATTTTTTCAATAATGGAAGTATTTTGGATGAACTTATGCATAATATAGACATTGGGAGGCTTTTAAACCACTTTCGTTTAAAAACTTTAGCGGTTTAAATTGTAAGAGAAAAATCTGACCCAATTCAACCTGTACTTAAGTCAGTGGGTTGAGATTGCCACATCTAATATAACATGGAAGAAATTAGATTTCTTTGAAGAAACATACAGAGTCTGAGTAGGTTTTCCACAGTTTGTATTGCATTTTTCAGAATTATACGATCCACGATAATCACAAGTTTCTTGACACCCATCTTTTGGAGCAACAAGAGTCCAGTATCTTCCTATATGGTGTCCATTGACCCAAGCTTGACCCTTACCCATACTGCCCAAATCAAGAACTACTGGATCTTTCCCGCCCAGAGAATCAAAATACGTCTGCCATCATCCAAAAATAGACATAGAGATAAGATGACATCAGAATTTGTTTTTGCTCAAACTGGAAGTTAATCCTTTTAGAAATTGACTTTACCTTGTACCAGGAAAGGATTGATGGAACTTCCTCTTTTGTCAATTTAGTCCAACCCAAATTTTCATCACTATTATCAGTAGCATATATTTTCATGAATTCACCTTTAAGCCCGATCTGTGATAAAGTAACAGTACCTTTGATTTATAAAACATAATCCAATAATCTATTTTAATTTTAAATATACAACGGTACTTTGAGAAACATCAGAAAAGTACCTGATAGGTCCATGGTGAATGAGTGAGATTAACATCACCGTTCTTGAATCCAGTTAGAGTGATCTGACCCTTGAATCCTGCTCCATCTTTCTCAAGAAAGGCACCATAGTTCTGGGAAAAGTATAACATTAGGACAAACTAGAGGTGGCTGTTCGATAATTTGTATTCATTTAATTATAAATTAGTTGATACGATTTTTTTTTTTAATCTCTAATAAGTCAAAACAGGATAAAAACTTTCAGGCGATCACAAACAACTCATTTTAACTCTACATCTGAATTTCACCATATATGTATAATAGTCTGATTCTTTAATACCTGCAAGCCCACGGTCTCTGATAATAACAGCAAGTCATTGTATCCTTGCTTAAACTGAACTTGTCGAACAACCTGGACCCAGTCACCTTGTGCACTTCCTATATTTTTCAATATAAGTATTAATGCACATAATTTACAATTTCAAACAAATAAAAGCATAGTAGAAAATTAATATGAATAGATGAACACGAAGTTTAGCACCAAAGACTACCTATAAGTTCTCCGTTGATGAAAATGCGGACCACGTCACGCATGCTATCAATTTTAAGTGATGGACTAACTGCATTTTCATTCCAGTGTGCAATATCCTCATCAGAAACATATACTCTGCATTTCATTGGAGAAAAATCAGAATTAATACATGATATTCGGATTTAGAAGCAGGCCACTTAATCTTGCCAAAATCGGTCAACGGGTCGAAATCCATCAAAAATCGGATTTATTCGGTCAAAGTAGGATTTAGTCAGCCAAAATCGGTTAACATCCGGTTAATCCCAATTTGGCCAATTAATCCCTATAAGGTCCAAGCCGATTATTCCCCAGTTCGCATGAACTTCATGACTTCCTTGACACACTAATAATATAAAGCATTTGGCTCCGGTATATAGGTCCGTAACTTTTAAGTATTTAAATTAGCTGATATATCCTTATTAACCCCACATTTCATAATAAAAATAAAATAAAATCCAATTTAATAATAATTATATTTTATTTTCACCCATATAAAATATTTAAACAAAAGTAAAAGCAAATGAAAAGTATGTTCATTGAACACACATTTGTAGATTCCAACCAAATAATGAAGTTCTTAAATTTCTGTATTGTGAATGTACATATAACCCTACTTGTTCTGAATCTCAACAAATTCACTTTATGTCTTCTCTATAATAACATTATTATAAATGGAAAAGTATTCGCTAAAAAACGTTAATTGAATAGGGATTCAACTGGCAAATTATATATTGTGTCAACAAATGGTAAATTCAACTAATTGATAAGGACAAAACGTATTAAAAGCGTTTTGACACACTTTAAGAAACATTAATCAGTACTAAATGAACCGATGTTATCCAACTGTCAATAGTGTGAACTGTGAAGGTGTATACCTTGTGATATACCAAAGATAATCTGATCGGTCTTTTGTCACATTTAGATGCTCCAGAATCGCTTGAACCGTGAAATTATCATCACCCCAAACACCAATGGGCTCCTTAAGTGTCATCCACGATTCAGACATGAAAGGTTCCTCCTTCTGAATCATTAAGAGCTTAGGAGACGAGTGTTTTGCAGACAGTGCTTCAATATCTGCCACTTTAACGGAGGTCTGTGCCCCAACCTGTTCCATATTTTATAAGACATACAATTAGTGTATAGAATCACTATTAGCATACTTAGATCACGATAATAATCTAACCTTTGCAGTGTTAAATACAGTATTCTTGCAGTCTGGTAATATACTCACGGACCATGGCGGTAAAGTATAAGATTGACCAAGAAATTGGACTGTACTTGCTTTATGCTCATCGATATTTGCAAGAAATGCTGAACAGATACTTCCGTTACCACGGTACACATGTGCCTGAATTAAAAAGTACCGGTCGTGTCATTAAGTATTTTGTAAAAAATGGCTACAAGCCGAGGACTTGAACAAACCTCCTGCATAGATCCTAATTTTATATACTGAGCCGAGTCTGCAGCAACTAGTGCAGGCTCACAAAGTTTTATAGCAGCATGCACATCCTTTAGATGCCCCCATTTAGGCTGACTTAAAAGACCTAAAGGAACCGTATTCTAGGTTAGCAGTTTAATATGCTAAAAATGCATATCAAGAAACATTATGAGCAACGAAAGGTTTGTAAGTATACATACTTAAATCTTACCATATTCATCAATTGGTGCATCATAATCATAACTAGTAACATAATTAGGGCCTCCAGAAGTCCGTCCAAAATTTGTCCCACCAAAAAACTGGTTCACAAAGAAGAAAATGCATTAGTTCCAAAACAGTGTAAGTGAGTAAACTTAACTTAAATATATCCAACTGCTATTAACATGCCATACGTGGTTACAACTTGTCTTAAACATTAAGCATTCTAATAATAGTTAGAGGGGGCAAGCATGAAAAATGATAAGAGGACATCTGTTATATATAGACACACACACACACACACACACACACACACACACACACACACACATATATATATATATATATATATATATATATATATATATATATATATATATATATATATATATAACTGTACCATATAATAATTCTGAAAGCTTCCTCCCCGCTGATAAAATCGAGCAACCGCAAATGCAAGGTCCTCCACAGGCCTATGAGGCAGTCTTCCACCCCAAGTTGTATACCTTGTGAATAGCCAAAAGACAAAAAAAAAAAGATTATTATATAGGTTAGATGCATTAAAGAACTGTTTGAATGTATCAAGTGCATTCAAATATATGTATATGCTGGAATTTTAATACCATCCATCCCAATTTTCCGTCCAAAGTACTGGTTTTTTGTTGGAGTTAGGTCTAAAACCATCACAATAGTATCCGTTGCAGGCATCTATCTGTATAAAGGAGGGGGAAACGTTTAAATCCAAGCTAGGATAAATGAGTTGGCAATTTCTGTATGCACTAGTTTTCAGATAGTCAAGTTAGGTCAATGTCAACATAAATACTACTATCAATAGAAAAAGAAATAGGCGAGGTGCGAAGATTGGTTAACTTGTCAAAATGCATAAGTTATGCGGAAGATCAGTCCAGTTACAAACTTACATTGCTTCGATAATCATCGATTTTTTAAAATGATTTAAGAGGAGTTGTGCATTTTAAATTCACTCGGAGCAATTTCTGGCCGTTTCCTTCTAAGTTATCTTATACTCCGTTATCCACATGACATGACCCATTAGAGTTAAACATAACCCGTTTGACCCATTCAAATATAGATGAACCAATAAATATATAGCAAATAGAGTAAGCAGGTACGATGTTTTCTGGAGCATCCGTTTGCTGGCACATAACCCATGGGACGCCAGCTCCAAGACCAACAGCCATATTTGCAGCCCATTTTACGTAGTCTTTTCCTTTTTGGCCATAAGAGTCTTCAATGTTTCCATACTCATTTTCAATCTGATAAAACAATTCCAGTCAGCATAAACAACGGGAAAAAAATCAAAGTTAAACATTTACAATATCAAAATAGTTTTGACTATCTAGCAGAATAATAATCAAAATAAATTTTAAATAAACCTGCAACATGATGACTGGGCCACCTTGCCAGGAGAAGAGGGCTTCTTCTCGCATCAAATCTACTATCTTTTTGACAAAGCGTTGCATCTCTTGCTGCAATAGGATCGTAGACGAACCATTAATAATCATTCTCGTGATATAAACTTGGATACAACTACAATCTACAGTAGCAAAAAACACTTGAACAAGTATATATTATAAGGTCCATTAATACCTTGAATGGTGCATTTTCTGTTCGAAATACAATTCCAGGAATATCACGAAGCCACACAGGGAAACCGCTACAAATTCATCACTCGATATTAGTGCTTTTATAATCGCAAAATCTAAAGTAAATCAACAATCACCCTAATGTTACAAAAATGAAAGGAAATAAGTATAAAGAACAGATTTAGTAAAGACTAAATCTAATTAGAAAAATAAAAAATAAGGGAACAAGTTGAGACCCAAAGTTCCACTCGGCACAAACATATGGACCTATTCGTAAGTGAAGATATAGCCCACTTTCTCCCACCAACTTTACGAACTTTACAAGATCATATCTTCCCTCAAAATTATACTGAACAAAACAAAAATTGAAGAAATAGTTTAATAAGACACTGTATATTATCAAATATCAGAGACAGATCAACAAACAAGGCTACAAGTACTTCAAATATACAGTGACATAATTCACAAACCTGTCCTCTAACTGGCTCATGACCACTCCAGAATACGTAAGTTTGAACGACGTCAGCCCCACCTTCCTTACTCTTGGCTATCAGATCAGGCCACATCTGACATCAGGTCATACTAATGAGAGCACGGTATATAACAAGATCTACGTAAGCCATCTTACGAGGCAATACAATGTTTAGGGTAAAAAGATTGTTATCGTCTGTCGGCTATTACATTTACAATCATACATTTGCTTAGGTGATATAAGTGAATATGAAATGTGAAACAGAGATCACATAACCAACATAACTATTCTCAGGGTGCAGGTGTTTGAACTGTATTTCGAACTAACTATAGTGAAAATAAACAGCATATTCTGAAGAACAAGAATTATAATTATTTTAAAATACTGGATAAAACAGTTATTATGCATTTTCTGAAGATTGCAGAGGTTTTTTTTTGTCTCCAACCAAAATAGTTAAAATCTAAGTGAGAATTCACTTAATAACAACACTATTCCAATTTTCAGCAATGATCATATCATAACTCAATCAATATTCAAAATGGAACATGAAAAAAGGGAAATTAAGAGCAAAAAAGAAAATCAATTGATTTTCTTTAAATCAATTCAACCAATAATGGTGGTATATATTGACCTACAGGAGGTTTTACCGGATGTGTTCCGGGTACCGTCGATCGGGTTCGGGTTTCCGCCGAACGTGTGTGTTACGTGCAAATGATGAGGTTCGTTGAAAGAAATGATCTACTGATGCCAAAAAAATTGCCGTTCAAAAAAAATTAGTAAATAAATGAGACCTCAGGTGTGGCACGAGGATAATGAATACCAGCAGAAACAAGCATTCTCCGTTGTCCATCAATTATAAGTGCTCTATGATCATAACTCACATTAAACGGCTTGAAATACTCACCGTTGACCGTTACAGTCAACGCAATAAGCATCATCCATTGGAGCTTAATTAATAGCCCTAAGTTATTGTGCATGTTGTTAGTATGAATAGATACAAAATCGGTTACTGATAGAAGTGGAATGTGATGGTCATCAGTATTTAAAGGTTGACGATAGTTGTAATTAAGTGTGTGTGTGCCCTTCCTTATCTGTTCAAATGTCACTGCTAAAGTGATCTGAACGTGAAAGTAAAGAATATGCTAACTGTTGTTCTTATCGGTGATGGGAATTGGTTTATTTTCATTTATGCCCCCCATACTTTCATTATATTTGCCAACTGGATCTGAACGTCAATGGGTTTTTTTACATTATCAAATGGAATGGAATGGAATCTATATATATATATATATATATATATATATATATATATGGGCAGGTTCAAACGAGAACCACAAAAAAGGCGAGAACAGCGAGAACTTTTGAATTTAATAGTTTTTATGCAGCAAATTACATGCAAATGTCAATTAATGCTCATATCATTAACAAACATATGTTCATTACCACAAATTACATGTTAAATTGTTAATTATATAAAGTGTTCACATGTTACACAAACAAGTATGCACATGTGAACTAGAAAACTATATATTTGATTCTATAGGTAAAATATAAGTTTTTTCAAACTATTTTATGTTCATTCTTACTCTCCATTAACATTTATGGGTGATTCAATCTATTCACATGTGATAATCGTAGTAAATTAATAGTTCTCACGGTTCTCGCCCTTTTTGTGGTTCTCGTTTGAACTTTTGGCTATATATATATATATATATATATATATATATATATATATATATATATATTACAATTATTATTATTACATAAATATAAAATAAATAAAAAATCTAAACGAATAAATATTGCGGCTATATATTTATCCTTTATACACACAGCCTTACAAATTTTCATCTACACGAACTGAATATCTTTTTGACTTATATTTTAGGTTTTATTTATTAACAAAATTTCTTTCCATTGTATTTATAACTCGAAGAATAATCTAAGCTTATGATCCCTTTCCACTCAAAATCTTTTCTCTTATTTTTTACTATCTCAAATCATAGGGTTTTATTAATAATATTATTAATCATTTAATTATAAAATTTTATCATTATTATTATTTATTTAAATTAATAATTAATATCTATGATATTAAAAAATATATATATATTCATGGTACGAATCAACGGAACATTTCTTTTTAACAATAAATATGAAAGTGATTTTAAATTTACAGTTTAAGTCTGTAAAATATTTATGAACACGAAAATATAACTATTATAATATTAATTATATATGACGACTCCGCCGAGTACCATTATTTTGCTGAAATGACTAACAATTTTTTCAAAATTAAACTCGCGGGTTCCACTTTTATTCAAAAAATATGTGTATATAATAATTATAAAATAATATAACTTATACTTTACTAATATTATGTTCCATGATAAATTTTTATTGTACTTTAAATATTATGTAGTATATAATTTATATATTAAAAAGATAGTAATGGTTAGAAAAAAAAATTGTAGACATTAAGTTACTAACACCAACCAACACAACTTTTAAAATTTATCAACACGACTCTTAAACTCAAAAGAACTTTTAAAATTCGTCAACACCACGGGCTCTTAAACTCCAAAGAAATTTATAATTTGTCACCACGGGCTCTTAAACTCAAAAGAATTTTTTAAATTTGTCAATACCACAGGCTCTTAAATAATTCTTATACTTTTCCCTTTTTTGTATTACTATTTACATATCTATATGAACTATAAATTACATTTTTTCACGGTTTTTTATACACCCGTGCAACGCACGGGCTAAAAAACCTAGTATGTATATATATATATATATATATATATATATATATATATATATATATATATATATATATATATATATATATATATATATATATATATATATATATATATATATATATATATATAGTCAAAAGTTCAAACGAGAACCACAAAAATGGCGAGAATCGTGAGAACTCTATATATATATATATATATATATATATATATATATATATATATATATATATATATCCTTAGATAACTTTCAACCACAATCAATAAAATTTTTTTGGTTTATATATATATATATATATATATATATATATATATATATATATATATATATATATACACTAGTGAAGTGACCCGTGAAACCACGGGTTTGTTTTAATGAAATAGTTTAATGATATGTTTTAGGTATTAAGTGAACGTAAATGTTACAATCATTTAGTTTAATGACCCGTGGAACCACAGATTCTGACTAAAAAACTTGTCATTGTTTTTACAAACATATTAATATACTTAACTTGGTCAGAATAAATGAACATAAACATATTGACCTGTGGAACCACAATTTCTATTTTCCTTGCCATAAAAGTCTATATTACAACATTTTATTGAAACCTGTATTTTGTATGCATATGTAACGTAATTAATCCCGTAAAAAACTCATAGTTGAATAATAATAATATAATAATAATAAATTTTTGCTATAAAATTGAGTATTTATATTTTTAATAATAATTATTAGTAATAACATACGTCTCTTTATTTTAAAAAAAAAATTAAACTTATAATTATTTTATGAAGGAAAAAATAATACGGAATAATTATATAGTTGTTATTATGAAAAAAGAAAAAATAATTTACTAAAAAGTAGAAGATAAATAATTAATTATTCTTTTTTTATTAATTTATTTTAATTAGTATTTATGACATCATCTAGATGTCTTCTAATTTTTTTCTTTTTTCTTTTGATTTATTTTTATAAAGGATAATTGCTTTTTTATGACATCATAAGATTAGAGATTTAATATTAACTATAGATATCTATATATATATATATATATATATATATATATATATATATACATATATATACATATATATACATATATATATATACATATATATATATATATATATCTATGTATATATATATGTATATATATATGTGTGTGTGTGTATATATATATATATATATATATATACTTAATATTAAAATACAGATTTAATGATGTCACTTTCTACAAATTCTCTCTTACTGATGATTAATCTGGACACCTGTCAGCTAGATAATGGCGCATAATGATGCCATTATTAAAGAATAAAAATTATCAACGGATTATATTAAACAATAAATAATTATCAATTGAATTAAAAATAAACTTAAATACCCCTTAACTATAAGCCTAATTTAAGAAATAATTTTTCATAGACCTTTTAAAATTAAATACCTAATAATCTCAAAAACTGTAATATAAAACAAACGTGAATTTCATCTGCATCTTCCTGTAATTCTCAGACCAGGTTCTGATATTCTTTACTCTTCAAACCTTCTTCACGGTCATTCTAATGCAATTGTTTTTCAATGTTTTTGAAACTCATACGAACATAAACATCCATGATTTCGATCGGCTGTTATGATTTCATCAGGAATTCAGTCGAACGTTCATGTATTCTTTGTATTTGATATCTATGAATATCGGCCTAATGTTCTTTAAGTTTCGATTCATTTCATGAAATGTCCTGTTCATAATGATTATAAACATTTCATATTAATTGATTTCGTTGCGAGGTTTTGACCTCTATATGAGACGTTTTTCAAAGAATGCATTCGATTTTTAAAACAACCATAACCTTTATTTTATCGTTAAAGGTTTTAAAAATATTACGACGATTATCAAATAATGATAATCAAAAATATAGCGTTATCACACGACCATTACATAATGGTTTACAATAATATTACACAACAATATATGTCTTCGAATGCAGTTTTTAAACAATATTATACAAGCATGCTGACTCCAACTCTTGTCCATAAATTAGCATGCAACAGCGGAAGCTCTTAATAATCACCTGAGAATAAACATCCTTAAAACGTCAACAAAAATATTGGTGAGTTATAGGTTTAACCTATATATTTATCAATTCGTAATAATAGACCACAAGATTTCATATTTCCATTTCTCATAAACAACATGCAATCTGCATAAAAATTATTCATGTGATGAACAGCTGGTAACCGACATTAACAAATGCATCTAGAATATCCCCAATATACAGGTACACTCATCTGTATATAAAATCGAAGTACTAAAGCATCCATAACATGGATGTGGTTCGTTAGGCCCATAGATCTATCTTCAGGATTCGCGTCAATTTGGGGGTCTGTTCCCAAATTCTTAGGCTACCAAGCTGAAAGGGTGATATCCGGTATAATGATTCAATCATAGAATATAGTTTCAAGTACTTGTGTCTATTTAGTAAAACATTTATAAAACTGCATGTATTCTCATCCCAGAAATATTGGATTTTAAAAGTGGGACTATAACTCACTTTCACAGATTTTTCCTTCGTCGAAAATAAGACTTGGCCACGGGTCGATTCACGAACCTATAACAGATATATGCATATATATTAAAGTATGAATGAAATATATTTACAATATGTTTTATTATGTTTTAACGATTTAAGTTTGTTAAGTTAGCAGTTCAATGTTAGTAATCTACAACTAGTTGTCCACAGTTAGATGTACAGAAATAAATCAATATATATATTATCTCGAATCAATCCACGACTCAGTGTATACAAGTCTCAGGCTAGATCACAACTCAAAGTATATATATTATTTTGGAATCAACCTCAACCCTGTATAGCTAACTCAAGCATTACTGCATATAGAGTGTCTATGGTTGTTCCCAAATAATATATATAGATGGGTCGATATGATATGTCAAAACATTGTATACGTGTATATGGTATCTTAAGATTACATAATATATGTTAGAATACATGTATAATACAATATAAGTTAGTTAGGATATGGTTAGTATAGATTTTTGTCAATTCATCCCGTAGTCAAATTAACCATTTTTAACCAATTTTGTTTTACCCATAACTTCTTCGTTTTAAATCCGTTTTGAGTGAATCAACTTGCCATGGTTTCATATTGAACTGTATTTTATGAAACTAAACAGAAAAA
The DNA here is from genome assembly GCF_046630445.1 of Rutidosis leptorrhynchoides. Lineage (NCBI taxonomy): Eukaryota > Viridiplantae > Streptophyta > Magnoliopsida > Asterales > Asteraceae > Rutidosis > Rutidosis leptorrhynchoides. The sequence goes on from NC_092333.1 coordinate 252,216,351, forward strand.
GTATAGATTTATAGTCAGAAGTACAGGTTACAAGTCATTTTTGTAGAGGTAGTCATTTCAGTCGAAAAAACGACGTCTTGATGACCATTTTGAAAAACATATTTCCACTTTGAGTTTAACCATGATTTTTGGATATAGTTACATGTTCATAAGAAAAATCATTTTACCAGAAGAACAACTTTTAAATCAAAGTTTATCATAGTTTTTAATTATCTAACCCAAAACAGCCCCCGATTTCACTATGACGGCGTATGTCCGGTTTTACGGTGTTCTTCGTGTTTCCAGATTTTAAATCATTAAATTAACATATCATATAGATATATAACATGTGTTTAGTTGATTTTAAAAGTCAAGTTAGAAGGATTAACTTTGTTTGCGAACAAGTTTAGAATTAATTAAACTATGTTCTAGTTATTACAAGTTTAAATCTTCGAATAAGATAGTTATATATATATATATATATATATATATATATATATATATATATATATATATATATATATATATATATATATATATGAATTGAATGATGTTATGAACATCATTACTACCTCAAGTTTAGTAGGTAAACCTACTGGAAGTGACAAGAAATGATTTAGCTTCAAAGGATCTTGGATGGCTTGAAAGTTCTTGAAGTAGAATCATGACACGAAAACAAATTCAAGTAAGATTTCTACTCGAATTAAGATTGTTATAGTTATAGAAATTGAATCAAAGTTTGAATATGAGTATTACCTTGAATTAGAATGATAACCTACTGTAAATAACAAAGGTTTCTTGATCTTAGATGATTACTTGGAATGGATTAGAAAGCTTGGTAGTAGACTTGCAAACTTGAATGTATTCTTGATTTTATGAAACTAGAACTTATAGAATTTATGAAGAACACTTAGAACTTGAAGATAGAACTTAAGAGAGATTAATTAGATGAAGAAAATTGAAGAATGAAAGTGTTTGTATGTGTTTTTGGTCGTTGGTATATGGATTAGATATAAAGGATGTGTAAGTTTGTTTTCTTGTAAATAATTCATGAATGATTTATAATATTTTTGTAATTTTGTGAGATATTTCATGCTAGTTGCCAAATGATGGTTCTCACATATTTGATGACTCATTAAGGGCTGCTAAGAGCTGATAAATGGAGTGTATA